>NW_027182939.1:50000-222500 GCF_041146395.1 Eulemur rufifrons
CACCATAATTGTGACAAGGTACTTCTCTGCCTCCTTAATCCCAAGATGGCTGCCAGGGAAAAAACTATGCTGAGGCCTAGCTCACTTGGTGTTGCCGATACTTGGTACGGGAGCGTGGAATAAAACCAGTCTTTCAAGTATCATTCCACCATCCTTTTTCCATTATTTTAAAAGGCATAGCACCATTTGCCAGTTAGCATAAGAATGAGTCACTGGAGGGGACGTTTTTGTGTGGGGTCGTGTGGTGTGTGTGGGGGGGCAAGCCCTCTGTCAGTCCAGTGGTTTGTTTTTATTATGCCCAGAGAGGAGAAGTGGGCATGTGTGTGGCAGGTGAAAAGTGCGGATCCTGTTTCAGACTTAGACTGAAACAGGATCCGCACTTTTCAGCCCGTTCCTTTAAGACTCCTTTGATTCATTCTCAATGATGGTGGAATGGTGGTGACCTCCTGGATTCGTGCTCCTGGAGTGGAAGGCATGGGTCTCCCACTGCCACAACCCTAGAGGTTCACTTCCCCACAAGAACGGTGGTGTGAATCCATGGAGAATCAGCGTGGGACAGAGAGAGAGAGCAAGAAAAGACTGAGGTGATTAGGGAAATAAATCACCAAAATCTGGAGAGTGCGGGATGGCCAATAGAGAAGGGAGCACGGGACAGCTGTACCCACCTCACCAGAGAGTGGGGTGGGTTCAGCCCCACAGGAAAGCATCTTGTTCCCCCTCTGACCTCCACACCCACTCAATTGAGGATCTGCCTGAAGTCGGTGCAGAATCGCCACAGGAGATGTGGGGCTCTGCAGAGAGGAGACATTGGCAGGAGGCATTTTGGACCCTGGAGTGCTGTGCGCAGCTGACGCACCTAGCAACTGTCTCCTATACGTGGGCGGTGGGGCTGCTTTGGTCCCGGCTCTAGCAGACGCCAAACTGCCTCGTATAGGTGGGCGGCTGGATTCTCCCGCTCCCCGGCTCCTCTGGCCTCTGCCGGTCCCTGAGCATTCAACCCCAGTGACAGTGATCTGCAGACGGGCGGCCGCCATTGTCGGGGTCCACAGCCTAAACGCTGAGGAGCGATTGGGTACCGGGCGGCTCCCTGGGCGGCTCCCTTCCCTAGTCCACGGACCCTGACTAGGAGCTCCACCTTTGTGTGAACACTGAGTGGTTCCCCAGTCACGAGAGAGTGGAGCGTGGACCTTGCAGACATTGGGGTGGGGCAGACCATCTCCCGCGGGAACTGCAGTGGCTGGGGCGCTGGGCGAATGAGGGCACCGCTCCACTCTCCCTATCCACTGTCTTTCTTGCAGAGAGAGACAGAAGCCACCTCGGGAGAGGAAGAGGGGCAGCCCCCCCAGCGGAGCTAGCAAAATCCTGAACAATATGTGAAGGGCTCCCCCTAGTGACAGAGGAGGCAGCTTACCTGGCACTCACAGTGTGCCCCTATCCAGACTAAAGCTGAAAGAAGGGATCTTAAGGATTCATTCAGATGGGAAGGGCTCAGCGAAGGAACTCTAGGAGTATAAAGAATCAAGCTGAAACCATGCCCTCAAAGAGGATTACTAGTTCTCCACCAATTAACACAAAGCAGATTCCAAATAGCAACATGTCACAGGAAGAATTTCAAACATGGATCATAAATACGCTGAACATTATGCAAGAAAAAATGGATAATCAACACAAAGAAACCACAAAAAAGATCCAGGACTTGGAAGAAAAATTCACCAAAGAAATTGAAATACTGAAGAAAAATCAAACTGAACTCCTGGAAATGAAAAATTTATTCAAGGAGCTACAAAACACAGTGGAAAGTCTCAAGAGCAGGGTAGATCAAACAGAAGAAAGAATCTCAGAGATCGAAGATAACACTTTCCAATTAAATAAGGCAGTCACAGAGTTAAAACAAAGAAACATGAGAAATAATCATAGTCTACAAGAAATGTGGGATTATGTAAAGAAGCCTAACGTGAGAGTTATCGGCATTCCTGAGGGTGAAGAAGACAATAAGCAAGGGTTGAATAAAGTATCTGAAGATATAATTGAGGAAAATTTCCCAGGCCTTGCCAAATCTCTAGATACACAGGTTCAAGAAGCTCAAAGAACCTCTGAGAGATTCATACCAAATAGGAAGACACCACGTCATGTAGTTATCAGACTGACCAAAATATCCACTAACGAGGCCCTTCTTCAATCTGTAAGGAGAAAAAAACAAGTAACATACAAAGGAAAGCCCATCCGAATCACGCCAGATTTCTCAACTGAAACCTTACAAGCAAGAAGAGATTGGAGCCCCATTCTCACTCTTCTGAAACAGAATAATGCCCAGCCTAGAATCCTGTACCCAGATAAGCTCAGTTTTATATATGAAGGTGAAATTAAGACATTCTCAGATAAACAAAAACTCAGAGAATTCACCAAGACAAGAGCAGCTTTCCAAGAAGTATTCAAAACAGAGTTACACGTGGTCCAGCACAAGAAGGACCTTCGAATGTAACACTAATCAAGAGATAAATATGAAAACACAGTTATCATAATGGCTCAAGAGAGAAAACAGATCAATGAAATTCAACCCAACATGAGGAACAGCAATCTGTCTCGCTTATCAGTTCTCTCATTAAATGTGAATGGATTGAATTCCCCACTCAAGAGACATGGACTGGCCCGATGGATAAAAAAGATATAAGCCAAGTATCTGCTGTCTTCAGGAAACTCATCTAACCTGCAAGGATGCATTTAGACTGAAAATAAAAGGGTGGAAATCAATATTCCAAGCAAATGGAACCCAAAAGAAAGCTGGCGTGGCAGTTCTAATCTCCGATAACGTAGTTTTTAAATCAACAAAAGTAAAGAAAGACAAAGATGGTTACTATATACTGGTGAAGGGTACAATTCAACAAGAAGACATAACTATACTTAACATATATGCACCCGATCTAGGTGTACCCAGATTCATAAAGCAAACCCTACTTGATCTGAACCAAATGATAGATAACAACACTTTAGTAGCCAGAGATTTTAACACGCCACTGACAGTTCAAGACAGATCCTCCAAACAAAAAATAAACAAAGAAATATTGGATGTATATAGAATGCTAGAACAAATGGGCCTGACTGACATCTACAGGACATTCTACCCAAATACCACTGAATATAAGTTCTTCTCATCAGCTCATGGGACATTCTCCAAGATTGACCATATCTTAGGACATAAAGCATGTCTTAAAAAATTTAAAAATATAGAAATAATACCATGCAGCTTCTCGGATCACAGTGGAATAAAAGTAACAATGAACCCTAACAGAAATCCTCATTTCTACTCAAAGTCATGGAAGCTAAATAACCTTCTCCTGAACAATCATTTTATAAATGAAGAAATCAAGTCAGAAATCAAAAGATTCTCTGAATTAAACGACAAAGGAGATACAACTTATCAAAATCTGTGGGACACAGCTAAAGCAGTCCTGAGAGGAAAATTTATTTCCATAAATGCCTATACCAAAAAGACAGAAAACTTACAAATAGACAATCTCATGAATAGACTCAAAGAGCTGGAGAAGAAAGAAGAGACCAAACCCAAACCCAGCAGAAGGAAATTATTAAGATTAAATCAGAACTAAATGAAAAGGACCATAAGGGAGATTAAACCAAACCATAACGGAGATTAATAAAACCAAAAGTTGGTTCTTTGAAAAAATAAACAAAATTGACACACCTCTGGCTAAACTAACCAAGAGCAGAAAAGAAAAATCTCTTATAACCTCGATCAGGAACACGAAAGGAGTAATCACGACTGATGCCACAGAGATACATGATATCATCTATGAATTCTACAAAAATCTTTATGCACACAAATTAGAAAACCTGGAGGAAATGGACAAATTCTTATAAACACACAGCCTTCCCAGGCTCAACCAGGAAGAAATAGAATTCCTGAATAGACCGATATCTAGATCTGAAATTGAAACAGCAATAAAAAACCTTCCCAAAAAGAAAAGCCCTGGACCAGATGGGTTCACACCTGAATTCTACCATACCTACAAAGAAGAACTGGTGCCCATCGTACATAAACTATTCTCCAATATAGAGAAGGATGGGATTCTCCCCAACACTTTTTACCAAGCCAACATAATCCTGATACCAAATCCAGGAAAGGATGCAACTAAAACAGAGAACTATAGACCAATTTCTCTTATGAATATAGATGCAAAAATTCTCAATAAAATTCTAACAAATGGAATCCAAGTGCTTATCAAAAAAATAATCCATCACGACCAAGTGGGCTTCATCCCAGAGATGCAGGGATGGTTTGACATATGGGAATGTAATTCATCACATAAATAGAAGCAAAAATAAAGATCAGATGATCCTCTCAATAGATGCAGAGAAAGCATTTGACAAAATTCAACACCCTTTTATGATAAGAACACTTAACAAAATAGGCATAGATGGGGCCTATATAAAAATGATACAAGCCATATACGACAAACCCTCAGCCAACATCATACTGAATGGGGAAAAACTGAAAGCATTCCCACTTCAAACTGGAACCAGACAAGGCTTACCACTGTCCCCATTACTTTTCTACATAGTATTGGAAGTCCTTGCAAGAGCTATCAGGCAAGAGAGCAGAATCAAGGGAGTTGAAATAGGGACAGAAGAGATCAAACTCTCACTCTTTGCTGATGATATGATGTTATATCTATAAAACCCCAAGGTTTCAACCAAGAGACTCCTGGAATTGATCAATGAATTCAGTAAAGTCTCAGGATAGAAAATCAATACACACAAATCAGAGGAATTCATATATGCCAATAACAGTCAAATGGAAAACCAAATTAAGGACTCAATACCCTTCAAAATAGCAACAAAGAAAATAAAATACCTAGGAATTTATTTAACTAAGGAGGTAAAGGACCTCTATAGGGAGAACTATGAAACACTGAGGAAGGAAATTGCAGAACATGTAAATAGGTGGAAAACCATACCATGCTCATGGATCGGTAGAATCAACATTGTTAAAATGTCTATACTGCCCAAAGTTATCTACAGATTCAATGCAATCCTTATTAAATTACCAACATCTTTTTTCACAGACATAGAAAAAATAATTTTACGCTTTGTATGGAACCAGGGAAGACCCCGTTTAGCAAAAGCAATCTTAAACAACAAAAACAAAATGGGAAGTATTAATTTGCCAGACTTCAAACTATACTACAAGGCTGTGGTTCTTAAAACAGCCTGGTACTGGCACAAGTGCAGGGACACAGACCAGTGGAACAGAACAGAAAATCCCAATATAAAACCATCCTCATATAGCCATCTAATCTTTGACAAAGCAGACAAAAACATACTCTGGGGAAAAGATTCCTTATTTAATAAATGGTGCTGGGAAAACTGGATATCCACATGTAGAAGACTAAAACAGGACACACAAAAATCAAATCACAGTGGTTAACAGACTTAAACCTAAGGTCAGAAACTATTAGAATTCTAGAAGAAAATGTAGGAAAGACTCTTACAGACATTGGCCTAGGCAAAGAATTTATGAAGAAGACCCCTAAAGCAATCACAGCAACAACAAAAATAAATAAATGGGACCTGATCAAATTAAAAAGCTTCTGCACAGCCAAAGAAACAGTCACGAGAGTAAATGGACAACCTACAGAATGGGAAAAAATTTTCGCATACTACACATCAGATAAAGGACTGATAACAAGAATCTATTTAGAACTCAGAAAAATCAGTAAGAAAAAATCAAACAACCCTATCAAAAAGTGGGCAAAGGACATAAATAGAAATTTTTCAAAAGAAGATATAAAAATGGCTAACAAACATATGAAAAAGTGTTCAACATCTCTAATCATCAGGGAAATGCAAATCAAAACCACAATGAGATATCACTTAACTCCAGTAGGAATGGCCTTTATCAAAAAGTCCCAAAACTATACATGTTGGTGTGGGTGTGGCGAGATAGGTACATTCATAAACTGCTGGTGGGACTGTAAACTAGTGCAGCCCCTGTGGAAAGCAATGTGGAGATACCTTAAACAGATTCAAGTAGACCTACCATTCGATCCAGCAATTCCATTATTGGACATCTACCCAGAAGAACAAAAGTCATTCTATAAAAAAGACACCTGCACCTGAATGATTATAGCAGCACAATTCACAATCACAAAGATGTGGAAACAACCCAAATGCCCATCAATTCATGAATGGATTAGCAAAATGTGGTATATGTATACCATGGAATATTACTCAGCTATTAGAAATAATGGCGATATGGCATCTCTTTGGTTCTCCTGGAGAGAGCTGGATCCCATTCTATTAAGTGAAGTATCCCAAGAATGGAAAAATAAGCACCACATGTACTCACCAGCAAATTGGTTTCCCTGAGTGCACATTTGGGAACAACACCAATTGGGTATCGGACAGAGGTTGGGGCCGGGTGGAAGGGATGGGTGTATACCTACTTGATGAATGTGATGTGCACTGCCTGGGGAATGGACACCCTTCAAGTTCTAACTGGGGGGGATGGGGTGGGGGAGAGGAGGGGTGCACACCTACATGATGAATGTGATGTGCACTGACTAGGGAATGGACAAAATTGAAGCTCAGAATCGGGGGAAAGGGGAGGCATGGGGAATGTATATAGCCTGATCTTTTGTACCCCCATAATGAGCTAACAAACAAACAAACAAACAAAAAAGAATCGTTTGATTCATCAGCTGGGAATACACCATGGTTCTTTAAAGACCTCTATGCGTGGGCCCAGGTAACTGGCAAGTTCCAAGAAGTATGCCACAGAGCTTTTGAAATAACCACTACGTTGAGAATTATTTGCTAGTTTTTGCACCACCTTTCACCATAATTGTGATAAGGTTCGTCCGTGCCTCCTTCAACCCAAGATGGCTGGGGCGGACAAAAGTATGCTGAGGCCTAGTTCACTTGGTGTTGCCGATAGTTGGTACTGGAGCCTGGCAAGAAGCCATGTTATTAAGAGTCATTCCACCATCCTTTCTCCATCATTTTAAAAGGCAGAACACCTTTTTCCAGTTATCATAAGAATGAGTTGCTGGAGGGGACGTTTTTGAGTGGGGTCGGGTGGTGCGTTGAGGGGAAGGCTCTCTGTCTGTCTGGTGGTTTGTCTTTATTATGCCCAAAGAGGAGAGGTGGGCATGTGTGTGGCAGGTGAAAAGTACGGATCCTGTTTCAGTCTTAGACTGAAACAGGATCCGCACTTTTCAGCCAGTTCCTTTACGAATCCTTTGATTCATCAGCTGGGAATCCACCATGGCTGTCGAGACCCCTCTATGTGTGGGTCCAGGTAACTGGCTAGTTCCAAGATGTATGCCGCAGAGCTTTGGAAATAACCACTACATTGAGTATTATTTGCCAGTTTTTGCAGCAACTTTCACAATGATTGTGAAAAGGTTAGGCAGTGCATCCTGAAACTCAAGCTGGCTTCCACAGAAAAAACTACGGTTAGGCCAATCTCCCTTGGAGTTGCCGATAATTGGTACTGGTCCGTGGCAAGAAGCCATTCCTTTAAGTATCATTCCACCTTCCTTTCACAACTATTTTAAAAGGCAGAGCACCTATTGCCATTTAGCTTAAGGATGAGTCGCTGGAGGAAACGTTTTTGTGTGGGGTGGGAGAGGCAGAGCCAGGCCCTCTGTCAGTCCAGTGGTTTGTTTTTATTATCCCCGGAGAGGAGAAGTGGACATGTGTGTGGCAAGTGAAAAGTGTGGATCCTGTTTCAGTCTTAGACTGATACAGGATCGGCACTTTTCATCCTGTTCCTTTAAGAATCCTTTGCTTCATCAGCTGGGAATCCACCATAGTTCTCTACACCCCACTATGTGTGGACCCACTTAACAGGCTAGTTCAAAGAAGTATGCCACAGAGCATTTGAAATAACCACTACCATGGAAATTATTTGCCAGCTTTTCCAGCACTTTTACCATAATTTTGATAAGGTTCATTTGTGCTTCCTTAAACCCTAGATGGCTTCCATGGACAAACCTATACTGAGGGTTCTCTCGCTTGGTGTTGCCAATACTTGGTACGGGAGTCTGACAAGAATCCAGTCTTTTAATTATCATTGCCCCATCCTTTCTCCCTTATATTAAAAGGTGAGCAACTTTCGGCAGTTAGCATAAGGATGAGTCAACGGAGGGGACGTTTTTGGGTGGGATCGGGGTGGTTTGGGGGACAGTCCCTCTGTCAGTCTGGTTGTTTGTGTTTATTATGCCCAGACAGGGAAGTGGATATATTTGTGGCAGGTGAAATGTGCGGATCCTGTTTCAGTTAGACTGAAACAGTATCCGCACTTTTCAGCCGGTTCCATTAAAAATCCTTTGATTCATCAGCTGGGAATCCACCATGGTTCCTTAGAACCCTCCATGCATGGGCCCATGAACTGGCCTGTACCAAGATGTATGCTGCACAGCTTTTGAGATAAACACTACGTGTAGAATTATTTGCCAGTTTCTGCAGCACATATCACCATAATTGTGATAAGGATCGTCTGTGCCTCCTTAAACACAAGATGGCTGCCACGGAGAAAACTATGCTGAGGCCTAGGTCACTTGGATTTCACGACACTTGTTACTGGAGGCTGGAAGGAGGCCATTCTTTTAAGTATCATTCCACCATACTTTCCCCATTATTTTAAAATGCACGGAAACCTTTGCAAGTTAGCATAATAATTAGTAGCTGGAGGGGACATTTTTATTTGTGGGGTCGGTGTGGGTGGGGGGCGCAGGCCCTCTGTCAGTTCGCTGGATGGTTTTTATTTTCCCCAGACTGGAGAAGTGGGCATGTGTGTGGCAGGTAAAAAGTTCGGACCCCGTTTCTGTCTTAGACTGAAACAGAAACTGCACTTTTCACCCCGTTCCATTAAGAATCCCTTGCTTCATCAGCTGGGAATCCACCATGGGCCTCTAGACTGCTCTATGCGTGGGCCCAGTTAACTGGCTAGTTCAAAGAATTATGCCGCAGAGCTTTTCAAGTAACCACTACCATGAGAATTACTTGACCGCTTTTGCAGCACCTTTCACCATAATTGTGATAAGGTTCATCTGTGCCTCCTTAAACCCAAGATGGCTGCCAGGGACAAACGTGTGCTGAGGCCTAGGTGACTTGCTGTTGCCAAGACTTGGTATGGGAGTGTGGCAATAAGCCAGTCTTTTAGGTATAATTCCACCATTCTATCTCCATTATTTTAAAAGGCAGAGGACGTATTGCCAGATAGCATAAGGATCAGTCGCTGGAGGGCACGATTTTGTCTGGGGTGGTGGGGGGCGGGGGCAGGCCATCTGTCAATCCGATGGGTTGTTTTTGTTATCCCTAGAGAGGAGAAGTGGGCATGTGTGTTGCAGGCAAAAAGTCCGAATCCTGTTTCAGTCAGGATCTGCACTTTTCAGCCTGTTCCTTTAAGAATCCTTAGATTCATCACCTTGGAATCCACCATGGTTCTCTAGACCTCTCTATGCGTGGGCCCAGGTAACAGGCTTCTTCCAAGAAGTATGCCACAGAGCTTTTGAATTAAACAGTACGTTGAGAAGTATTTGCCGGGTTTTCAGCACGTTTCAACATAATTATGATAAAGTTTGTATATGCCTCCTTAAACCCAACATGGCTGCCACGGGCATAACTATGCTGAGGCGTAGCTGACTTGGTGTTGCCTATTTTTGTTAGTGGAGACTGACAAGAAGCCATTCTTCTAAGTATCATCCCACCACCATTTTTCCATTGTTTTAAAATGCAGGGAAATTTTGCAAGTTAGCATTATAATTAGTAGCTGGAGGGTACGGTTTTTTTTTTTGTGTGTGTGTGGTCGATGTGGATGGGGGGGTCAGGTCCTCTGTCAGTTCGCTGGTTAGTTTTTATTATCCCCAGAGAGGAGAAGTGGGCATGTGTTTGGCAGGTGAAAAGGGCGGATGCTGTTTCAGAGAATTAACGATGATCCCCATGGTCATCCCGTTCCTTTAATAATCCTTTACTTCATCAGCTGGAAATCCACCATGGTTCTCTATACTCCTCTTTGCGTGGGAACAGGTAACTGCCTTGTTCCAAGAAGTATGCCGCAGAGCTTTTCAATTAACCACTACGTTGAAAATGATTTGCAGGTGTTCAGCGTTTTACCATAATTGTGAGAACCTTTGTTTGTGCCTCCTGAAACCCAAGAAGGCTGCGACGGACATAACTATGCTGAGGAGTAGCTGACTTGGTGTTGCCTATTTTTGTTAGTGGAGACTGACAAGAAGCCATTCTTCTAAGTATCATCCCACCACCATTTTTCCATTGTTTTAAAATGCAGGGAAATTTTGCAAGTTAGCATTATAATTAGTAGCTGGAGGGTACGGTTTTTTTTTTTGTGTGTGTGTGGTCGATGTGGATGGGGGGGTCAGGTCCTCTGTCAGTTCGCTGGTTAGTTTTTATTATCCCCAGAGAGGAGAAGTGGGCATGTGTTTGGCAGGTGAAAAGGGCGGATGCTGTTTCAGAGAATTAACGATGATCCCCATGGTCATCCCGTTCCTTTAATAATCCTTTACTTCATCAGCTGGAAATCCACCATGGTTCTCTATACTCCTCTTTGCGTGGGAACAGGTAACTGCCTTGTTCCAAGAAGTATGCCGCAGAGCTTTTCAATTAACCACTACGTTGAAAATTATTTGCAGGTGTTCAGCGTTTTACCATAATTGTGAGAACCTTTGTTTGTGCCTCCTGAAACCCAAGAAGGCTGCGACGGACATAACTATGCTGAGGAGTAGCTGACTTGGTGTTGCCTATTTTTGTTAGTGGAGACTGACAAGAAGCCATTCTTCTAAGTATCATCCCACCACCATTTTTCCATTGTTTTAAAATGCAGGGAAATTTTGCAAGTTAGCATTATAATCAGTAGCTGGAGGGTACGGTTTTTTTTTGTGTGTGTGGTCGATGTGGATGGGGGGGTGGTCAGGCCCTCTGTCAGTTCGCTGGTTATTTTTTATTATCCCCAGAGAGGAGAAGTGGGTATGTGTTTGGCAGGTGAAAAGGGCGGATTCTGTTTCAGAGAATTAACGATGATCCCCATGGTCATCCCGTTCCTTTAATAATCCTTTACTTCATCAGCTGGAAATCCACCATGGTTCTATATACTCCTCTTAGCGTGGGAACAGATAACTGCCTTGTTCCAAGAAGTATGCCGGAGAGCTTTTCAATTAACCACTACGTTGAAAATTATTTTCAGGTGTTCAGCGTTTCACCATAATTGTGAGAACCTTTGTTTGTGCCTCCTGAAACCCAAGAAGGCTGCGACGGACATAACTATGCTGAGGAGTAGCTGACTTGGTGTTGCCTATTTTTGTTAGTGGAGACTGACAAGAAGCCATTCTTCTAAGTATCATCCCACCACCATTTTTCCATTGTTTTAAAATGCAGGGAAATTTTGCAAGTTAGCATTATAATTAGTAGCTGGAGGGTACGGTTTTTTCTTTTTTGTGTGGCCGATGTGGATGCTGAGGGTAAGGCCCTCTGTCAGTTCGCTGGTTAGTTTTTATTATGCCCAGAGAGGAGAAGTGGGCATGTGTTTGGCAGGTGAAAAGGGCGGATTCGGTTTTAGAGAATTAAACAGGATCCGCATGGTCACCTCATTCCTTTAAGAATCCTTTGCTTCATCAGCTGGGATTCCACCATGTTTCTATATACTCCTCTATGCGTGGGCACAGGTACCTGGCTTGTTCCAAGAAGTATGCTGGAGAGTTTTCAAATTAACCAGTACGTTGAAAATTATTTGCAGGTTTTCAGCTTTTCACCATAATTTTGATAACGTTTGCATGTCCCTCCTGAAACCCAAGAAGGCTGCGACGGACATAACTATGGTGAGGCGTAGCTGACTTGGTGTTGCCTATTTTTGTTAGTGGAGACAGACAAAAAGCCATTCTTCTAAGTATGATCCCACCACCATTTTTCCATTGTTTTAAACTGCAGGGAAATTTTGCAAGTTAGCATTATAATTAGTAGCTGGAGGGTACGGTTTTTTTTTTGTGTGTGTGGTCGATGTGGATGGGGGGGGGTCAGGCCCTCTGTCAGTTCGCCGGTTAGTTTTTATTATCCCCAGAGATGAGAAGTGGGCATGTGTTTGGCAGGTGAAATTGGCGGATTCTGTTTCAGAGAATTAACTATGATCCCCATGGTCATCCCTTTCCTTTAATAATCCTTTACTTCATCAGCTGGAAATCCACCATGGTTCTCTATACTCCTCTTTGCGTGGGAACAGGTAACTGCCTTGTTCCAAGAAGTATGCCGCAGAGCTTTTCAATTAACCACTACTTGAAAATTATTTGCAGGTGTTCAGCGTTTCACCATAATTGTGAGAACCTTTGTTTGTGCCTCCTGAAACCCAAGAAGGCTGCGACGGACATAACTATGCTGAGGCGTAGCTGACTTGGTTTTGCCTATTTTTGTTAGTGGAGACTGACAAGGATCCATTGTTTTAAGTATCATCTCACCATCATTTTTCCATTGTTTAAAAATGCAGGAAAATTTTGCAAGTTAGCATTATAATTAGTAGCTGGAGGCTACGGTGTTTTTTTTTTTTTTTTTTTCCTGTGGGGTCGGTGTGGATGTGTTGGTCAGGCCCTCTGTCAGTTCCCCGGTTGGTTTTTATTATCCCCAGAGAGGAGAAGTGGGTATTAGTATGGCAGGTGAAAACTGCCGATCTGTTTCAGAGAATTAAACAGGATCCGCATGGTAATCCCGTTCCTTTAAGAATCCTTTGCTTCATGAGCTGGGAATCCACCATGGTTCTATATACTTGTCTATGCGTGGGCACAGGAAACTGGCTGGTTCCAAGAAGTATGCCTCAGAGCTTTTCAATTAACTAGTATGTTGACAATCCTTTGCAGGTTTTCAGCGTTTCACCATAATTGTGATAACGTGTGTATGTGCCTACTGAAACCAAATATGGCTGCTACGGACATAACTATGCTGAGGCGTAGCTGACTTGGTGTTGCCTATTTTTGTCAGTGGAGACTGACAAGAAGCCATTCTTCTAAGTATCATCCCACCATCATTTCTCCATTGTTTAAAAATGCAGGGAAATTTTGCAAATTGGCGTTATAATTAGTCGCTGGAGGGTACTTTTTTGTTTTGTGGGGTCGGTCAGGATGGGTGTTCAGCCCCTCTGTCAGTTCGCTGGTTAGTTTTTATTATCCCCAGAGAAGAGTAGTGGGCATGTGTATGGCAGGTGAAAAGTGCGGATTCTGTTTCAGAGAATTAAACAGGATCCGCATGGTCATCTCATTCCTTTAAGAATCCTTTGCTTCATCAGCTGGGATTCCACCATGTTTCTATATACTCCTCTATGCGTGGGCACAGGTACCTAGCTTGTTCCAAGAATTATGCTGGAGAGTTTTCAAATTAACCAGTACGTTGAAAATTATTTGCAGGTTTTCAGCGTTTCACCATAATTTTGATAACGTTTGTATGTCCCTCCTGAAACCAAAGAAGGCAGCGACGGACATAACTATGCTGAGGAGTAGCTGACTTGGTGTTGCCTATTTTTGTTAGTGGAGACAGACAAAAAGCCATTCTTCTAAGTATGATCCCACCACCATTTTTCCATTGTTTTAAAATGCAGGGAAATTTTGCAAGTTAGCATTATAATTAGTAGCTGGAGGGTACGGTTTTTTTTTTTGTGTGTGTGTGGTCGATGTGGATGGGGGGGGTCAGGCCCTCTGTCAGTTCGCTGGTTAGTTTTTATTATCCCCAGAGAGGAGAAGTGGGCATGTGTTTGGCAGGTGAAAAGGGCGGATTCTGTTTCAGAGAATTAACGATGATCCACATGGTCATCCCGTTCCTTTAATAATCCTTTACTTCATCAGCTGGAAATCCACCATGGTTCTATATACTCCTCTTAGCGTGGGAACAGATAACTGCCTTGTTCCAAGAAGTATGCCGGAGAGCTTTTCAATTAACCACTACGTTGAAAATTATTTTCAGGTGTTCAGCGTTTCACCATAATTGTGAGAACCTTTGTTTGTGCCTCCTGAAACCCAAGAAGGCTGCGACGGACATAACTATGCTGAGGAGTAGCTGACTTGGTGTTGCCTATTTTTGTTAGTGGAGACTGACAAGAAGCCATTCTTCTAAGTATCATCCCACCACCATTTTTCCATTGTTTTAAAATGCAGGGAAATTTTGCAAGTTAGCATTATAATTAGTAGCTGGAGGGTACGGTTTTTTCTTTTTTGTGTGGCCTATGTGGATGCTGAGGGTAAGGCCCTCTGTCAGTTCGCTGATTAGTTTTTATTATGCCTAGAGAGGAGAAGTGGGCATGTGTTTGGCAGGTGAAAAGGGCGGATTCTGTTTTAGAGAATTAAACAGGATCCGCATGGTCACCTCATTCCTTTAAGAATCCTTTGCTTCATCAGCTGGGATTCCACCATGTTTCTATATACTCCTCTATGCGTGGGCACAGGTACCTGGCTTGTTCCAAGAAGTATGCTGGAGAGTTTTCAAATTAACCAGTACGTTGAAAATTATTTGCAGGTTTTCAGCGTTTCACCATAATTTTGATAACGTTTGTATGTCCCTCCTGAAACCCAAGAAGGCTGCGACGGACATAACTATGGTGAGGCGTAGCTGACTTGGTGTTGCCTATTTTTGTTAGTGGAGACAGACAAGAAGCCATTCTTCTAAGTATGATCCCACCACCATTTTTCCATTGTTTTAAACTGCAGGGAAATTTTGCAAGTTAGCATTATAATTAGTAGCTGGAGGGTACGGTTTTTTTTTTGTGTGTGTGGTCGATGTGGATGGGGGGGGGTCAGGCCCTCTGTCAGTTCGCCGGTTAGTTTTTATTATCCCCAGAGATGAGAAGTGGGCATGTGTTTGGCAGGTGAAATTGGCGGATTCTGTTTCAGAGAATTAACGATGATCCCCATGGTCATCCCTTTCCTTTAATAATCCTTTACTTCATCAGCTGGAAATCCACCATGGTTCTCTATACTCCTGTTTGCGTGGGAACAGGTAACTGCCTTGTTCCAAGAAGTATGCCGCAGAGCTTTTGAATTAACCAGTACGTTGAAAATTATTTGCAGGTGTTCAGCGTTTCACCATAATTGTGAGAACCTTTGTTTGTGCCTCCTGAAACCCAAGAAGGCTGCGACGGACATAACTATGCTGAGGAGTAGGTGACTTGGTGTTGCCTATTTTTGTTAGTGGAGACTGACAAGAAGCCATTCTTCTAAGTATCATCCCACCACCATTTTTCCATTGTTTTAAAATGCAGGGAAATTTTGCAAGTTAGCATTATAATTAGTAGCTGGAGGGTACCGTTTTCATTTTTGTGTGTGGTCGATGTGGATGGTGGGGGTCAGGCCCTCTGTCAGTTCGCTGGTTAGTTTTAATTATACCAAGACAGGAGAAGTGGGCATGTGTTTGGCAGGTGAGAAGGGCGGATTCTGTTTCATAGAATTAACGATGATCTCCATGGTCATCCCGTTCCTTTAATAATCCTTTACTTCATCAGCTGGAAATCCACCATGGTTCTATATACTCCTGTTTGCGTGGGAACAGGTAACTGGCTTGTTCCAAGAAGTATGCCGCAGAGCTTTTCAATTAACCACTACCTTTAAAAATATTTTCAGGTGTTCAGCGTTTCACCATAATTGTGAGAACCTTTGTTTGTGCCTCCTGAAACCCAAGAAGGCTGCGACGGACATAACTATGGTGAGGCGTACCTGACTTGGTTTTGCCTATTTTTGTTAGTGGAGACTGACAAGAATCCATTCTTGTAAGTATCATCTCAGCATAATTTTTCCATTGTTTAAAAATGCAGGAAAATTTTGCAAGTTAGCATTTTAATTAGTAGCTGGAGGCTACGGTGTTTTTTTTTTTTTTTTTTTCATGTGGGGTCGGTGTGGATGTGTTGGTCAGGCCCTCTGTCAGTTCCCCGGTTGGTTTTTATTATCCCCAGAGAGGAGAAGTGGGTATTAGTATGGCAGGTGAAAACTGCGTATCTGTTTCAGAGAATTAAACAGGATCCGCATGGTAATCCCGTTCCTTTAAGAATCCTTTGCTTCATGAGCTGGGAATCCACCATGGTTCTATATACTCCTCTTTGCGTGGGAACAGGTAACTGGCTTGTTCCAAGAAGTATTCCTCAGAGCTTTTCAATTAACCAGTATGTTGACAATCCTTTACAGGTTTTCAGCGTTTCACCATAATTGTGATAACGTGTGTATGTGCCTACTGAAACCAAATATGGCTGCTACGGACATAACTATGCTGAGGCGCAGCTGACTTGGTGTTGCCTATTTTTGTCAGTGGAGACTGACAAGAAGCCATTCTTCTAAGTATCATCCCACCATCATTTCTCCATTGTTTAAAAATGCAGGGAAATTTTGCAAATTGGCATTATAATTAGTAGCTGGAGGGTACTTTTTTGTTTTGTGGGGTCGGTCAGGATGGGTGTTCAGGCCCTCTGTCAGATCGCTGGTTTGTTTTTATTATCCCCAGAGAAGAGTAGTGGGCATGTGTTTGGCAGGTGAAAAGTGCGGATTCTGTTTCAGAGAATTAAACAGGATCCGCATGGTCATCTCATTCCTTTAAGAATCCTTTGCTTCATCAGCTGGGATTCCACCATGTTTCTATATACTCCTCTATGCGTGGGCACAGGTACCTGGCTTGTTCCAAGAATTATGCTGGAGAGTTTTCAAATTAACCAGTACGTTGAAAATTATTTGCAGGTTTTCAGCGTTTCACCATAATTTTGATAACGTTTGTATGTCCCTCCTGAAACGCAAGAAGGCTGCGACGGACATAACTATGCTGAGGAGTAGCTGATTTGGTGTTGCCTATTTTTGTTAGTGGAGACTGACAAGAAGCCATTCCTCTAAGTATCATCCCATCGCCATTTTTCCATTGTTTTAAAATGCAGGGAAATTTTGCAAGTTAGCATTATAATTAGTAGCTGGAGGGTACGGTTTTTTTTGTGTGTGTGGTCGATGTGGATGGGGGGTGGGTCAGGCCCTCTGTCAGTTCGCTGGTTAGTTTTTATTATCCCCAGAGAGGAGAAATGGGCAAGTGTTTGGCAGGTGAAAAGGGCGGATTCTGTTTCAGAGAATTAACGATGTTCCCCATGGGCATCCCGTTCCTTTAATAATCCTTTACTTCATCAGCTGGAAAACCACCATGGTTCTCTATACTCCTCTTTGCGTGGGAACAGGTAACTGCCTTGTTCCAAGAAGTATGCCGCAGAGCTTTTCAATTAACCCCTACGTTGAAAATTATTTGCATGTGTTCAGGGTTTCACCATAATTGTGAGAACCTTTGTTTGTGCCTCCTGAAACCCAAGAAGGCTGCGACGGACATAACTATGCTGAGGAGTAGCTGACTTGGTTTTGCTTATTTTTGTTAGTGGAGACTGACAAGAAGCCATTCTTCTAAGTATCATCCCACCACCATTTTTCCATTGTTTTAAAATGCAGGGAAATTTTGCAAGTTAGCATTATAATTAGTAGCTGGAGGGTACGGTATTTTTTTTTGTGTGTGGTCGATGTGGATGGTGGGGGTCAGGCCCTCTGTCAGTTCGCTGGTTAGTTTTTATTATCCCCAGAGAGGAGAAGTGGGCATGTGTTTGGCAGGTGAAAAGGGCGGATTCTGTTTCAGAGAATTAACGATGATCCCCATGGTCATCCCGTTCCTTTAATAATCCTTTACTTCATCAGCTGGAAATCCACCATGGTTCTATATACTCCTCTTTGCGTGGGAACAGGTAACTGGCTTGTTCCAAGAAGTATGCCGCAGAGCTTTTCAATTAACCAGTACGTTGAAAATTATTTGCAGGTGTTCAGGGTTTCACCATAATTGTGAGAACCTTTGTTTGTGCCTCCTGAAACCCAAGAAGGCTGCGACGGACCTAACTATGCTGAGGAGTAGCTGACTTGGTTTTGCCTATTTTTGTTAGTGGAGTCTGACAAGAATCCATTCTTGTAAGTATCATCTCACCATCATTTTTCCATTGTTTAAAAATGCAGGAAAATTTTGCAAGTTAGCATTATAATTAGTAGCTGGAGGCTACGGTGTTTTTTTTTGTTTTTTCTTTCCTGTGGGGTCGGTGTGGATGTGTTGGTCAGGCCCTCTGTCAGTTCGCTGGTTTGTTTTTATTATCCCCAGAGAGGAGAAGTGGGTATTAGTATGGCAGGTGAAAACTGGGGATCTGTTTCAGAGAATTAAACAGGATCCGCATGGTAATCCCGTTCCTTTAAGAATCCTTTGCTTCATGAGCTGGGAATCCACCATGGTTCTATATACTCCTCTTTGCGTGGGAACAGGTAACTGGCTTGTTCCAAGAAGTATGCCTCAGAGCTTTTCAATTAACCAGTATGTTGACAATCCTTTGCAGGTTTTCAGCGTTTCACCATAATTGTGATAACGTGTGTATGTGCCTACTGAAACCAAATATGGCTGCTACGGACATAACTATGCTGAGGCGTTGCTGACTTGGTGTTGCCTATTTTTGTCAGTGGAGACTGACAAGAAGCCATTCTTCTAAGTATCATCCCACCATCATTTCTCCATTGTTTAAAAATGCAGGGAAATTTTGCAAATTGGCATTATAATTAGTAGCTGGAGGGTACTTTTTTGTTTTGTGGGGTCGGTCAGGATGGGTGTTCAGGCCCTCTGTCAGATCGCTGGTTTGTTTTTATTATCCCCAGAGAAGAGTAGTGGGCATGTGTTTGGCAGGTGAAAAGTGCGGATTCTGTTTCAGAGAATTAAACAGGATCCGCATGGTCATCTGATTCCTTTAAGAATCCTTTGCTTCATCAGCTGGGATTCCACCATGTTTCTATATACTCCTCTATGCGTGGTCACAGGTACCTGGCTTGTTCCAAGAATTATGCTGGAGAGTTTTCAAATTAACCAGTACGTTGAAAATTATTTCCAGGTATTCAGCGTTTCACCATAATTTTGATAACGTTTGTATGTCCCTCCTCAAACCCAAGAAGGTTGTGACGGACATAACTATTCTGAGGAGTAGCTGACTTGGTGTTGCCTATTTTTGTTAGTGGAGACAGAGAAGAAGCCATTCTTTAAGTATCATCCATCCACCATTTTTCCATTGTTTTAAAATGCAGGGAAATTTTGCAAGTTAGCATTATAATTAGTAGCTGGAGACTACGGTATTTTTTTTTGTGTGTGGTCGATGTGGATGGGGGGTTCAGGGCCTCTGTCAGGTCGCTGGTTAGTTTTTATTATCCCCAGAGAGGAGAAGTGGGCATGTGTTTGGCAGGTGAAAAGGGCGGATTCTGTTTCAGAGAATTAACGATGATCCCCATGGTCATCCCTTTCCTTTAATAATCCTTTACTTCATCAGCTGGATATCCACCATGGTTCTCTATACTCCTCCTTGCGTGGGAACAGGTAACTGCCTTGTTCCAAGAAGTATGCCGCAGAGCTTTTCAATTAACCACTACGTTGAACATTATTTGCAGGTGTTCAGCGTTTCACCATAATTGTGATATCGTGTGTTTGTGCCTCCTGTAACCCAAGAAGACTGCGACGGACATAACTATGCTGAGGAGTAGCTGACTTGGTGTTGCCTATTTTTGTTAGTGGAGACTGACAAGAAGCCATTCTTCTAAGTGTCATCCCACCAACAATTTTCCATTGTTTTGAAATGCAGGGAAATTTTGCAAGTTAGCATTATAATTAGTAGCTGGAGGGTACGGTTTTTTTTTAGTGTGTGGTCGATGTGGATGGTGGGGGTCAGGCCCTCTGTCAGTTCGCTGGTTAGTTTTTATTGTCCCCAGAGAGGAGAAGTGGGCATGTGTTTGGCAGGTGAAAAGGGCCGTTTCTGTTTCAGAGAATTAACAATGATCCCCATGGTCATCCCGTTCCTTTAATAATCCTTTACTTCATCAGCTGGAAATCCACCATGGTTCTCTATACTCCTCTTTGCGTGGGAACAGGTAACTGCCTTGTTCCAAGAAGTATGCCGCAGAGCTTTTCAATTAACCACTACGTTGAAAATTATTTGCAGGTGTTCAGCGTTTCTCCATAATTGTGAGAACCTTTGTTTGTGCCTCCTGAAACCGAAAAGGCTGCGACGGACATAACTATGCTGAGGAGTAGCTGACTTGGTGTTGCCTATTTTTGTTAGTGGAGACTGACAAGAAGCCATTCTTCTAAGTATCATCCCACAACCATTTTTCCATTGTTTTAAAATGCAGGGAAATTTTGCAAGTTAGCATTATAATCAGTAGCTGGAGGGTACGGTTTTTTTTTTGTGTGTGGTCGATGTGGATGGTGGGGGTCAGGCCCTCTGTCAGTTCGCTGGTTAGTTTTTATTATCCCCAGAGTGGAGAAGTGGGAATGTGTTTGGCAGGTGAAAAGGGCGGATTCTGTTTCAGAGAATTAACGATGATCCCCATGGTCATCCCGTTCCTTTAAAAATCCTTTACTTCATCAGCTGGAAATCCACCAAGGTTCTATATACTCCTCTTTGCGTGGGAACAGGTAACTGCCTTGTTCCAAGAAGTATGCCGCAGAGCTTTTCAATTAACCAGTACGTTGAAAATTATTTGCAGGTGTTCAGCGTTTCTCCATAATTGTGATAACGTTTGTTTGTGCCTCCTGAAACCCAAGAAGGCTGCAACGGACATAACTATGCTGAGGCGTAGCTGACTTGGTTTTGCCTATTTTTGTTAGTGGAGACTGACAAGAATCCATTCTTGTAAGTATCATCTCACCATCATTTTTCCATTGTTTAAAAATGCAGGAAAATTTTGCAAGTTAGCATTATAATTAGTAGCTGGAGGCTACGGTGTTTTTTTTTTTTTTCCTGTGGGGTCGGTGTGGATGTGTTGGTCAGGCCCTCTGTCAGTTCCCCGGTTGGTTTTTATTATCCCCAGAGAGGAGAAGTGGGTATTAGTATGGCAGGTGAAAACTGCGGATCTGTTTCAGAGAATTAAACAGGATCCGCATGGTAATCCCGTTGCTTTAAGAATCCTTTCTTCATCAGCTGGGAATCCACCATGGTTCTATATACTTGTCTATGCGTGGGCACAGGAAACTGGCTAGTTCCAAGAAGTATGCCTCAGAGCTTTTCAATTAACCAGTATGTTGACAATCCTTTGCAGGTTTTCAGCGTTTCACCATAGTTGTGATAACGTGTGTATGTGCCTACTGAAACCAAATATGGCTGCTACGGACATAACTATGCGGAGGCGTAGTTTGCTTGGTGTTGCCTATTTTTGTCAGTGGAGACTGACAAGAAGCCATTCTTCTAAGTATCATCCCACCATCATTTCTCCATTGTTTAAAAATGCAGGGAAATTTTGCAAATTGGCATTATAATTAGTAGCTGGAGGGTACTTTTTTGTTTTGTGGGGTCAGTCAGGATGGGTGTTCAGGCCCTCTGTCAGATCGCTGGTTTGTTTTTATTATCCCCAGAGAAGAGTAGTGGGCATGTGTTTGGCAGGTGAAAAGTGCGGATTCTGTTTCAGAGAATTAAACAGGATCCGCATGGTCATCTCATTCCTTTAAGAATCCTTTGCTTCATCAGCTGGGATTCCACCATGTTTCTATATACTACTCTATGCGTGGGCACAGGTACCTGGCTTATTCCAAGAATTATGCTGTAGAGTTTTCAAATTAACCAATACGTTGAAAATTATTTGCAGGTGTTGAGCGTTTCACCATAATTGTGATAAAGTTTGTATGTCCCTCCGGAAACCCAAGAAGGCTGCGACGGACATAACTATGCTGAGGAGTAGCTGACTTGGTGTTGCCTATTTTTGTTAGTGGAGACTGACAAGAAGGCATTCTCCTAAGTATCATCCCACCACCATTTTTCCATTGTTTTAAAATGCAGGGAAATTTTGCAAGTTAGCATTATAATTAGTAGCTGGAGGGTACGGTTTTTTTTTTGTGTGTGTGGTCGATGTGGATGGGGGGGTCAGGCCCTCTGTCAGTTCGCTGGTTAGTTTTTATTATCCCCAGAGAGGAGAAGTGGCATGTGTTTTGCAGGTGAAAAGGGCGGATTCTATTTCAGAGAATTAACGATGATCCCCATGGTCATCCCGTTCCTTTAATAATCCTTTACTTCATCAGCTGGAAATCCACCATGGTTCTATATACTCCTGTTTGCGTGGGTACAGGTAACTGGCTTGTTCCAAGAAGTATGTCGCAGAGCTTTTCAATTAACCAGTACGTTGAAAATTATTTGCAGGTGTTCAGCGTTTCACCGTAATTGTGATAACGTGTGTTTGTGCCTCCTGAAACCCAAGAAGGCTGCGACGGACATAACTATGCTGAGGCGTAGCTGACTTGGTGTTGCCTATTTTTGTCAGTGGAGATTGACAAGAAGCCATTCTTCTAAGTATCATCCCACCATCATTTCTCCATTGTTTAAAAATGCAGGGAAATTTTGCAAATTGGCATTATAATTAGTAGCTGGAGGGTACTTTTTTGTTTTGTGGGGTCGGTCAGGATGGGTGTTCAGGCCCTCTGTCAGATTGCTGGTTTGTTTTTATTATCCCCAGAGAAGAGTAGTGGGCATGTGTTTGGCAGGTGAAAAGTGCGGATTCTGTTTCAGAGAATTAAACAGGATCCGCATGGTCATCTCATTCCTTTAAGAATCCTTTGCTTCATCAGTTGGGATTCCACCATGTTTCTATATACTCCTCTATGCGTGGGCACAGTTACCTGGCTTGTTTCCAGAATTATGCCGGAGAGTTTTCAAATTAACCAGTACGTTGAAAATTATTTGCAGGTGTTCAGCGTTTCACCATAATTGTGAGAACCTTTGTTTGTGCCTCCTGAAACCCAAGAAGGCTGCGACGGACATAACTATGCTGAGGAGTAGCTGATTTGGTGTTGCCTATTTTTGTTAGTGGAGACTGACAAGAAGCCATTCTTCTAAGTATCATCCCACCACCTTTTTTCCATTGTTTTAAAATGCAGGGAAATTTTGCAAGTTAGCATTATAATTAGTAGCTGGAGGGTACGGTTTTTTTTGTGTGTGTGGTCGATGTGGATGGTGGGGGTCAGGCCCTCTGTCAGTTCGCTGGTTAGTTTTTATTATGCCCAGAGAGGAGAAGTGGGCATGTGTTTGGCAGGTGAAAAGGGCGGATTCTGTTTCAGAGAATTAACGATGATCCCCATGGTCATCCCGTTCCTTTAATAATCCTTTACTTCATCAGCTGGAAATCCACCATGGTTCTATATACTCCTCTTTACGTGGGAACAGGTAACTGGCTTGTTCCAAGAAGTATGCCGCAGAGCTTTTCAATTAACCAGTACGTTGAAAATTATTTGCAGGTGTTCAGCGTTTCACCATAATTGTGATAACGTTTGTTTGTGCCTCCTGAAACCCAAAAAGGCTGCGACGGACATAACTATGCTGAGGAGTAGCTGACTTGGTTTTGCCTATTTTTGTTAGTGGAGTCTGACAAGAATCCATTCTTGTAAGTATCATCTCACCATCATTTTTCCATTGTTTAAAAATGCAGGAAAATTTTGCTAGTTAGCATTATAATTAGTAGCTGGAGGCTACTGTGTTGTTTTTTTTTTTTCTTTCCTGTGGGGTCGGTGTGGATGTGTTGGTCAGGCCCTCTGTCAGTTCGCTGGTTTGTTTTTATTATCCCCAGAGAGGAGAAGTGGGTATTAGTATGGCAGTTGAAAACTGCGGATCTGTTTCAGAGAATTAAACAGGATCCGCATGGTAATCCCGTTCCTTTAAGATTCCTTTGCTTCATGAGCTGGGAATCCACCATGGTTCTATATACTCCTCTTTGCGTGGGAACAGGTAACTGGCTTGTTCCAAGAAGTATGCCTCAGAGCTTTTCAATTAACCAGTATGTTGACAATCCTTTGCAGGTTTTCAGCGTTTCACAATAATTGTGATAACGTGTGTATGTGCCTACTGAAACCCAATATGGCTGCTACGGACATAACTATGCTGAGGCGTAGCTGACTTGGTGTTGCCTATTTTTGTCAGTGGAGACTGACAAGAAGCCATTCTTCTAAATATCATCCCACCATCATTTCTCCATTGTTTAAAAATGCAGGGAAATTTTGCAAATTGGCATTATAATTAGTAGCTGGAGGGTACTTTTTTGTTTTGTGGGGTCGGTCAGGATGGGTGTTCAGGCCCTCTGTCAGATCGCTGGTTTGTGTTTATTATCCCCAGAGAAGAGTAGTGGGCATGTGTTTGGCAGGTGAAAAGTGCGGATTCTGTTTCAGAGAATTAAACAGGATCCGCATGGTCATCTCATTCCTTTAAGAATCCTTTGCTTCATCAGCTGGGATTCCACCATGTTTCTATATACTCCTCTACGCGTGGACACAGGTACCTGGCTTGTTCCAAGAAGTATGCTGGAGAGTTTTCAAATTAACCAGTAGTTGAAAATTATTTGCAGGTTTTCAGCGTTTCACCATAATTTTGATAACGTTTGTATGTCCCTCCTGAAACCCAAGAAGGCTGCGACGGACATAACTATGCTGAGGAGTAGCTGACTTGGTGTTGCCTATTTTTGTTTCTGGAGACTGACAAGAAGCCATTCTTCTAAGTATGATCCCACCACCATTTTTCCATTGTTTTAAAATGCAGGGAAATTTTCCAAGTTAGCATTATAATTAGTAGCTGGAGGGTACGGTTTTTTTTTTTTGTGTGGGGTCGATGTGGATGGGGGGGAGTCAGGCCCTCTGTCAGTTCGCTGGTTAGTTTTTATTATCCCCAGAGAGGAGAAGTGGGCATGTCTTTGGCAGGTGAAAAGGGCGGATTCTGTTTCAGAGAATTAACGATGATCCCAATGGACATCCCGTTCCTTTAATAATCCTTTACTTCATCAGCTGGAAATCCACCATGGTTCTATATACTCTTCTTTGCGTGGGAACAGGTAACTGGCTTGTTCCAAGAAGTATTCCACAGAGTTTTTCAATTAACCACTACGTTGAAAATTACTTACAGGTGTTCAGTGTTTCACCATAATTGTGATGACGTTTGTTTTTGCCTCCTGAAACCCAAGAAGGCTGCGACGGTCATAACTATGCTGAGGAGTAGCTGACTTGGTGTTGCCTATTTTTGTTAGTGGAGACTGACAAGAAGCCATTCTTCTAAGTATCATCCCACCACCATTTTTCCATTGTTCTTAAATGCAGGGAAATTTTGCAAGTTAGCATTATAATTAGTAGTTGGAGGGTACGGTTTTTTTTTTTGTGTGTGTGGTCGATGTGGATGGGGGGGCGGTCAGGCCCTCTGTCAGTTCGCTGGTTAGTTTTTATTATCCCCAGAGAGGAGAAGTGGGCATGTGTTTGGCAGGTGAAAAGGGCGGATTCTGTTTCAGAGAATTAACGATGATCCCCATGGTCATCCCTTTCCTTTAGTAATCCTTTACTTCATCAGCGGGAAATCCACCATGGTTCTCAATACTCCTCTTTGCGTGGGAACAGATAACTGCCTTGTTCCAAGAAATATGCCGCAGAGCTTTTCAATTAACCACTACGTTGAAAATTATTTGCAGGTGGTCAGCGTTTCACCATAATTGTGAGAACCTTTGTTTGTGCCTCCTGAAACCCAAGAAGGCTGCGACGGACATAACTATGCTGAGGAGTAGCTGACTTGGTGTTGCCTATTTTTGTTAGTGGAGACTGACAAGAAGCTATTCTTCTAAGTATCATCCCACCACCATTTTTCCATTGTTTTAAAATGCAGGGAAATTTTGCAAGTTAGCATTATAATTAGTAGCTGGAGGGTACGGTTTTTTTTTTGTGTGTGGTCGATGTGGATGGTGGGGGTCAGGCCCTCTGTCAGTTCGCTGGTTGGTTTTTATTATCCCCAGAGAGGAGAAGTGGGCATGTGTTTGGCAGGTGAAAAGGGCGGATTCTGTTTCATAGAATTAACGACGATCCCCATGGTCATCCCGTTCCTTTAATAATCCTTTACTTCATCAGCTGGAAATCCACCATGGTTCTATATACTCCTCTTTGCGTGGGAACAGGTAACTGGCTTGTTCCAAGAAGTATGCCGCAGAGCTTTTCAATTAACCACTACGTTGAAAATTATTTGCAGGTGTTCAGCGTTTCACCATAATTGTGAGAAACTTTGTTTGTGTCTCCTGAAACCCAAGAAGGCTGCGACGGACATAATTATGCTGATGCGTAGCTGACTTGGTTTTGCCTATTTTTGTTCGTGGAGACTGACAAGAATCCATTCTTGTAAGTATCATCTCACCATCATTTTTCCATTGTTTAAAAATGCAGGAAAATTTTGCAAGTTAGCATTATAATTAGTAGCTGGAGGCTACGGTGTTTTTTGGTTTTTTTTCCTGTGTGGTCGGTGTGGATGTGTTGGTCAGGCCCTCTGTCAGTTCCCCGGTTGGTTTTTATTATCCCCAGAGAGGAGAAGTGGGTATTAGTATGGCAGGTGAAAACTGCGGATCTGTTTGAGAGAATTAAACAGGATCCGCATGGTAATCCCGTTCCTTTAAGAATCCTTTGCTTCATGAGCTGGGAATCCACCATGGTTCTATATACTTGTCTATGCGTGGGCACAGGAAACTGGCTAGTTCCAAGAAGTATGCCTCAGAGCTTTTCAATGAACCAGTATGTTGACAATCCTTTGCAGGTTTTCAGCGTTTCACCATAATTGTGATAACGTGTGTATGTGCCTACTGAAACCAAATATGGCTGCTACGGACATAACTATGCTGAGGCGTAGCTGACTTGGTGTTGCCTATTTTTGTCAGTGGAGACTGACAAGAAGCCATTCTTCTAAGTATCATCCCACCATCATTTCTCCATTGTTTAAAAATGCAGGGAAATTTTGCAAGTTAGCATTATAATTAGTAGCTGGAGGGTACGGTTTTTTTTTTGTGTGTGTGGTCGATATGGATGGGGGGGGTAAGGCCCTCTGTCAGTTCGCTCGTTAGTTTTTATTATCCCCAGAGAGGAGAAGTGGGCATGTGTTTGGCAGGTGAAAAGGGCGGATTCTGTTTCAGAGAATTAACGATGATCCCCATGGTCATCCCTTTCCTTTAATAATCCTTTACTTCATCAGCTGGAAATCCACCATGGTTCTATATACTCCTCTTTGCGTGGGAACAGGTAACTGGCTTGTTCCAAGAAGTATGCCGTACAGCTTTTCAATTAACCACTACGTTGAAAATTATTTGCAGGTGTCCAGCGTTTCACCATAATTGTGAGAACCTTTGTTTGTGCCTCCTGAAACCCTAGAAGGCTGCGACGGACATAACTATGCTGAGGAGTAGCTGACTTGGTGTTGCCTATTTTTGTTAGTGGAGACTGACAAGAAGCCATTCTTCTGGGTATCATCCCACCACCATTTTTCCATTGTTTTAAAATGCAGGGAAATTTTGCAAGTTAGCATTATAATTAGTAGCTGGAGGTACGGTTTTTTTTTGTGTGTGGTCGATGTGGATGGTGGGGGTCAGACCCTCTGTCAGTTCGTTGGTTAGTTTTTATTATCCCCAGAGAGGAGAAGTGGGCATGCGTTTGGCAGGTGAAAAGGGCGGATTCTGTTTCAGAGAATTAACGATGATCCCCATGGTCATCCCGTTCCTTTAATAATCCTTTACTTCATCAGCTGGAAATCCACCATGGTTCTATATACTCCTCTTTGCGTGGGAACAGGTAACTGGCTTGTTCCAAGAAGTATGCCGCAGAGCTTTTCTATTAACCAGTACGTTGAAAATTATTTGCAGGTGTTCAGCGTTTCACCATAATTGTGAGAACCTTTTTTGTGCCTCCTGAAACCCTAGAAGGCTGCGACTGACATAACTATGCTGAGGCGTAGCTGACTTGGTTTTGCCTATATTTGTTAGTGGAGTCTGACAAGAATCCATTCTTGTAAGTATCATCTCACCATCATTTTTCCATTGTTTAAAAAGGCAGGAAAATTTTGCAAGGTAGCATTATAATTAGTAGCTGGAAGCTACGGTGTTGTTTTTTTTTTTTTTTTTCCTGTGAGGTCGGTGTGGATGTGTTGGTCAGGCCCTCTGTCAGTTCGCTGGTTTGTTTTTATTATCCCCAGAGAGGAGAAGTGGGTATTAGTATGGCAGGTGAAAACTGCGGATCTGTTTCAGAGAATTAAACAGGATCCGCATGGTAATCCCGTTCCTTTAAGAATCCTTTGCTTCATGAGCTGGGAATCCACCATGGTTCTATATACTCCTCTTTGCGAGGGAACAGGTAACTGGCTTCTTCCAAGAAGTATGCCTCAGAGCTTTTCAATTAACCAGTATGTTGACAATCCTTTGCAGGTTTTCAGCGTTTCACCATAATTGTGATAACGTGTGTATGTGCCTACTGAAACCAAATATGGCTGCTACGGACATAACTATGCTCAGGCGTAGCTGACTTGGTTTTGCCTATTTTTGTCAGTGGAGACTGACAAGAAGCCATTCTTCTAAGTATCATCCCACCATCATTTCTCCATTGATTAAAAATGCAGGGAAATTTTGCAAATTGGCATTATAATTAGTAGCTGGAGGGTACTTTTTTGTTTTGTGGGGTCGGTCAGGATGGGTGTTCAGGCCCTCTGTCAGATCACTGGTTTGTTTTTAATATCCCCAGAGAAGAGTAGTGGGCATATGTTTGGCAGGTGAAAAGTGGGGATTGTGTTTCAGAGAATTAAACAGGATCCCCATGGTCATCTCATTCCTTTAAGAATCCTTTGCTTCATCAGCTGAGATTCCACCATGTTTCTATATACTCCTCTATGCGTGGGCACAGGTACCTGGCTTGTTCCAAGAAGTATGCTGGAGAGTTTTCAAATTAACCAGTAGTTGAAAATTATTTGCAGGTTTTCAGCGTTTCACCATAATTTTGATAACGTTTGTATGTCCCTCCTGAAACCCAAGAAGGCTGCGACGGACATAACTATGCTGAGGAGTAGTTGACTTGGTGTTGCCTATTTTTGTTTCTGGAGACTGACAAGATGCCATTCTTCTAAGTATGATCCCACCACCATTTTTCCATTGTTTTAAAATGCAGGGAAATTTTCCAAGTTAGCATTATAATTAGTAGCTGGAGGGTACGGTTTTTTTTTTTGTGTGGGGTCGATGTGGATGGGGGGGTGGTCAGGCCCTCTGTCAGTTCGCTGGTTAGTTTTTATTATCCCCAGAGAGGAGAAGTGGGCATGTGTTTGGCAGGTGAAAAGGGCGGATTCTGTTTCAGAGAATTAACGATGATCCCCATGGTCATCCCGTTCCTTTAATAATCCTTTACTTCATCAGCTGGAAATCCACCATGGTTCTATATACTCTTCTTTGCGTGGGAACAGGTAACTGGCTTGTTCCAAGAAGTATGCCACAGAGTTTTTCAATTAACCACTACGTTGAAAATTATTTGCAGGTGTTCAGCGTTTCACCACAATTGTGATGACGTTTGTTTTTGCCTCCTGAAACCCAAGAAGGCTGCGACGGTCATAACTATGCTGAGGAGTAGCTGACTTGGTGTTGCCTATTTTTGTTAGTGGAGACTGACAAGAAGCCATTCTTCTAAGTATCATCCCACCACCATTTTTCCATTGTTTTTAAATGCAGGGAAATTTTGCAAGTTAGCATTATAATTAGTAGCTGGAGGGTACGGTTTTTTTTTTTGTGTGTGGTCGATGTGGATGGGTGGGGTCAGGCCCTCTGTCAGTTCGCTGGTTAGTTTTTATTATCCCCAGAGAGGAGAAGTGGGCATGTGTTTGGCAGGTGAAAAGGGCGGATTCTGTTTCAGAGAATTAACGATGATCCCCATGGTCATCCCTTTCCTTTAGTAATCCTTTACTTCATCAGCTGGAAATCCACCATGGTTCTCAATACTCCTCTTTGCGTGGGAACAGGTAACTGCCTTGTTCCAAGAAGTATACCGCAGAGCTTTTCAATTAACCACTACGTTGAAAATTATTTGCAGGTGTTCAGCGTTTCACCATAATTGTGAGAACCTTTGTTTGTGCCTCCTGAAACCCAAGAAGGCTGCGACGGACATAACTATGCTGAGGAGTAGCTGACTTGGTGTTGCCTATTTTTGTTAGTGGAGACTGACAAGAAGCTATTCTTCTAAGTATCATCCCACCACCATTTTTCCATTGTTTTAAAATGCAGGGAAATTTTGCAAGTTAGCATTACAATTAGTAGCTGGAGGGTACGGTTTTTTTTTTGTGTGTGGTCGATGTGGATGGTGGGGGTCAGGCCCTCTGTCAGTTCGCTGGATAGTTTTTATTATCCCCAGAGAGGAGAAGTGGGCATGTGTTTGGCAGGTGAAAAGGGCGGATTCTGTTTCATAGAATTAACGATGATCCCCATGGTCATCCCTTTCCTTTAATAATCCTTTACTTCATCACCTGGAAATCCACCATGGTTCTATATACTCCTCTTTGCGTGGGAACAGGTAACTGGCTTGTTCCAAGAAGTATGCCGCAGAGCTTTTCAATTAACCACTACGTTGAAAATTATTTGCAGGTGTTCAGCGTTGCACCGTAATTGTCAGAAACTTTGTTTGTGTCTCCTGAAACCCAAGAAGGCTGCGACGGACATAACTATGCTGAGGCGTAGCTGACTTGGTTTTGCCTATTTTTGTTAGTGGAGACTGACAAGAATCCATTCTTGTAAGTATCATCTCACCATCATTTTTCCATTGTTTAAAAAGGCAGGAAAATTTTGCAAGTTAGCATTATAATTAGTAGCTGGAGTCTACGGTGTTTTTTTTTTGTTTTTTTCCTGTGGGGTCGGTGTGGATGTGTTAGTCAGGCCCTCTGTCAGTTCCCCGGTTGGTTTTTATTATCCCCAGAGAGGAGAAGTGGGTATTAGTATGGCAGGTGAAAACTGCGGATCTGTTTCAGAGAATTAAACAGGATCCGCATGGTAATCCCGTTCCTTCAAGAATCCTTTGCTTCATGAACTGGGAATCCACCATGGTTCTATATACTTGTCTATGCGTGGGAACAGGAAACTGGCTAGTTCCAAGAAGTATGCCTGAGAGCTTTTCAATTAACCAGTATGTTGACAATCCTTTGCAGGTTTTCAGCGTTTCACCATAATTGTGATAACGTGTGTATGTGCCTACTGAAACCAAATATGGCTGCTACGGACATAACTATGCTGAGGCGTAGCTGACTTGGTGTTGCCTATTTTTGTCAGTGGAGACTGACAAGAAGCCATTCTTCTAAGTATCATCCCACCATCCTTTCTCCATTGTTTAAAAATGCAGGGAAATTTTGCAAACTGGCATTATAATTAGTAGCTGGAGGGTACTTTATTGTTTTGTGGGGTCGGTCAGGATGGGTGTTCAGGCCCTCTGTTAGATCGCTGGTTTGTTTTTATTATCCCCAGAGAAGAGTAGTGGGCATGTGTTTGGCAGGTGAAAAGTGCGCTTCTGTTTCAGAGAATTAAACAGGATCCGCATGGTCATCTGATTCCTTTAAGAATCCTTTGCTTCATCAGCTGGGATTCCACCATGTTTCTATATACTCCTCTATGCGTGGGCACAGGTACCAGGCTTGTTCCAAGAATTATGCGGGCGAGTTTTCAAATTAACCAGTACGCTGAAAATTATTTGCAGGTTTTCAGCGTTTCACCATAATTTTGATAACGTTTGTATGTCCCTCCTGAAACCCAAGAAGGCTGCGACGGACATAACTATGCTGAGGAGTAGCTGACTTGGTGTTGCCTATTTTTGTTAGTGGAGACAGACAAGAAGCCATTCTTCTAAGTATCATCCCACCACCATTTTTCCATTGTTTTAAAATGCAGGGAAATTTTGCAAGTTAGCATTATAATTAGTAGCTGGAGGGTACGGTTTTTTTTTTTTTGTGTGTGTGGTCGATGTGGATCGGGGGGTCAGGCCCTCTGTCAGTTCGCTGGTTGGTTTTTATTATCCCCAGAGAGGAGAAGTGGGCATGTGTTTGGCAGGTGAAAAGGGCGGATTCTGTTTCAGAGAATTAACGATGATCCCCATGGTCATCCCGTTCCTTTAATAATCCTTTACTCATCAGCTGGAAATCCACCATGGTTCTATATACTCCTCATTGCGTGGGAACGGGTAACTGGCTTGTTCCAAGAAGTATGCCGCAGAGCTTTTCAATTAACCACTACGTTGAAAATTATTTGCAGGTGTTCAGCGTTTCACCATAATTGTGATAACGTGTGTTTGTGGCTCCTGAAACCCAAGAAGGCTGCGACGGACATAACTATGCTGAGGAGTAGCTGACTTGGTGTTGCCTATTTTTGTTAGTGGAGACTCACAAGAAGCCATTCTTCTAAGTATCATCCCACCACCATTTTTCCATTGTTTTAAAATGCAGGGAAATTTTGCAAGTTAGCATTATAATTAGTAGCTGGAGGGTACGGTTTTTTTTTTTTGTGTGTGTGGTCGATGTGGATGGGGGGGTCAGGCCCTCTGTCAGTTCACTGGTTAGTTTTTATTATCCCCAGAGAGGAGAATTGGCATGTGTTTGGCAGGTGAAAAGGGCGGATTCTGTTTCAGAGAATTAACGATGATCCCCATGGTCATCCCGTTCCTTTAATAATCCTTTACTTCATCAGCTGGAAATCCACCATGGTTCTATATACTCCTGTTTGCGTGGGAACAGGTAACTGGCTTGTTCCAAGAAGTATGCCGCAGAGCTTTTCAATTAACCACTACGTTGACAATTATTTGCAGGTGTTCAGCGTTTCACCATAATTGTGATAACGTGTGTTTGTGCCCCCTGAAACCCAAGAAGGCTGCGACGGACATAACTATGCTGAGGAGTAGCTAACTTGGTGTTGCCTATTTTTGTTAGTGGAGACTGACAAGAAGCCATTCTTCTAAGTATCATCCCACCACCATTTTTCCATTGTTTTAAAATGCAGGGAAATTTTGCAAGTTAGCATTATAATTAGTAGCTGGAGGGTACGGTTTTTTTTGTGTGTGTGGTCGATGTGGATGGTAGGGGTCAGTCCCTCTGTCAGTTCGCTGGTTAGTTATTATTATCCCCAGAGAGGAGAAGTGGGCATGTGTTTGGCAGGTGAAAAGGGCGGATTCTGTTTCAGAGAATTAACGATGATCCCCATGGTCATCCCGTTCCTTTAATAATCCTTTACTTCATCAGCTGGAAATCCACCATGGTTCTCTATACTCCTCTTTGCGTGGGAACAGGTAACTGCCTTGTTCCAAGAAGTATGCCGCAGAACTTTTCAATTAATCACTACGTTGAAAATTATTTGCAGGTGTTCGGCGTTTCACCATAATTGTGAGAACCTTTGTTTGTGCCTCCTGAAACCCAAGAAGGCTGCGACGGACATAACTATGCTGAGGAGTAGCTGACTTGGTGTTGCCTATTTTTGTTAGTGGAGAATGACAAGAAGCCATTCTTCTAAGTATCATCCCACCACCATTTTTCCATTGTTTTAAAATGCAGGGAAATTTTGCAAGTTAGCATTATAATTAGTAGCTGGAGGGTACGGTTTTTTTTTTTTTTTGTGTGGTCCATGTTGATGGTGGGGGTCAGGCCCTCTGTCAGTTCGCTGGTTAGTTATTATTATCCCCAGAGAGGAGAAGTGGGCATGTGTTTGGCAGGTGAAAAGGGCGGATTCTGTTTCAGAGAATTAACGATGATCCCCATGGTCATCCCGTTCCTTTAATAATCCTTTACTTCATCAGCTGGATATCCACCATGGTTCTATATACTCCTGTTTGCGTGGGAACAGGTAACTGCCTTGTTCCAAGAAGTATGCCGCAGAGCTTTTCAATTAAGCAGTACGTTGAAAATTATTTGCAGGTGTTCAGCGTTTCACCATAATTGTGATAACGTTTGTTTGTGCCTCCTGAAACCCAAGAAGGCTGCGACGGACATAAATATGCTGAGGCGTAGCTGACTTGGTTTTGCCTTTTTTTGTTAGTGGAGACTGACAAGAATCCATTCTTGTAAGTATCATCTCACCATCATTTTTCCATTGTTTAAAAAGGCAGGAAAATTTTGCAAGTTAGCATTATAATTAGTAGCTGGAGGCTACGGTGTTTTTTTTTTTTTTTTTTCCTGTGGGGTCGGTGTGGATGTGTTGGTCAGGCCCTCTGTCAGTTCCCCGGTTGGTTTTTGTTATCCCCAGAGAGGAGAAGTGGGTATTAGTATGGCAGGTGAAAACTGCGGATCTGTTTCAGAGAATTAAACAGGATCCGCATGGTAATCCCTTTCCTTTAAGAATCCTTTGCTCCATGAGCTGGGAATCCACCATGGTTCTATATACTTGTCTATGCGTGGGCACAGGAAACTGGCTAGTTCCAAGAAGTATGCCGCAGAGCTTTTCAATTAACCACTACGTTGAAAATTATTTTCAGGTGTTCAGTGTTTCACCATAATTGTGATAACGTTTGTTTGTGCCTCCTGAAACCCAAGAAGGCTGCGACGGACATAATTATGCTGAGGCGTAGCTGACTTGGTGTTGCCTATTTTTGTCAGTGGAGACTGACAAGAAGCCATTCTTCTAAGTATCATCCCCCCCTATTTTTCCATTGTTTTAAAATGCAGGGAAATTTTGCAAGTTAGCATTATAATTAGTAGCTGGAGGGTACGGTATTTTTTTTCTGTGTGGTCGATGTGGATGGTGGGGCTCAGGCCTTCTGTCAGTTAGCTGGTTAGTTTTTATTATCCCCAGAGAGGAGAAGTGTGCATGTGTTTGGCAGGTGAAAACTGCGGATCTGTTTCAGAGAATTAAACAGGATCCGCATGGTAATCCCGTTCCTTTAAGAATCCTTTGCGTCATGAGCTGGGAATCCACCATGGTTCTATATACTTGTCTATGCGTGGGCACAGGAAGCTGGCTAGTTCCAAGAAGTATGCCTCAGAGCTTTTCAATTAACCAGTATGTTGACAATCCTTTGTAGGTTTTCAGCGTTTCACCATAATTGTGATAATGTGTGTATGTGCCTACTGAAACCAAATATGGCTGCTACGGACATAACTATGCTGAGGCGTAGCTGACTTGGTGTTGTCTATTTTTGTCAGTGGAGACTGACAAGAAGCCATTCTTCTAAGTATCATCCCACCATCATTTCTGCATTGTTTAAAAATGCAGGGAAATTTTGCAAATTGGCATTATAATTAGTAGCTGGAGGGTACTTTTTTGTTTTGTGGGGTCGGTCAGGATGGGTGTTCAGGCCCTCTGTCAGATCGCTGGTTTGTTTTTATTATCCCCAGAGAAGAGTAGTGGGCATGTGTTTGGCAGGTGAAAAGTGCGGATTCTGTTTCAGAGAATTAAACAGGATCCGCATGGTCATCTCATTCCTTTAAGAATCCTTTGCTTCATCAGCTGTGATTCCACCATGTTTCTGTATACTCCTCTATGCGTGGGCACAGGTACCTAGCTTGTTCCAAGAATTATGCTGGAGAGTTTTCAAATTAACCAGTACGTTGAAAATTATTTGCAGGTTTTCAGCGTTTCACCATAATTTTGATAACGTTTGTATGTCCCTCCTGAAACCCAAGAAGGCTGCGACGGACATAACTATGCTGAGGAGTAGCTGACTTGGTGTTGCCTATTTTTGTTTCTGGAGACTGACAAGAAGCCATTCTTCTAAGTATGATCCCACCACCATTTTTCCATTGTTTTAAAATGCAGGGAAATTTTGCAAGTTAGCATTATAATTAGTAGCTGTAGGGTACGGTTTTTTTTTGTGTGTGTGGTCGATGTGGATGGGGGGGGTCAGGCCCTCTGTCAGTTCGCTGGTTAGTTTTTATTATCCCCAGAGAGGAGAAGTGGGCATGTGTTTGGCAGGTGAAAAGGGCGGATTCTGTTTCAGAGAATTAACGATGATCCCCATGGTCATCCCGTTCCTTTAATAATCCTTTACTTCATCAGCTGGAAATCCACCATGGTTCTATATACTCCTCTTTGCGTGGGAACAGGTAACTGCCTTGTTCCAAGAAGTATGCCGCAGAGCTTTTCAATTAACCACTACGTTGAAAATTATTTGCAGATGTTCAGCGTTTCACCATAATTGTGATAACATGTGTTTGTGCCTCCTGAAACCCAAGAAGGCAGCCACGGACATAACTATGCTGAGGAGTAGCTGATTTGGTGTTGCCTATTTTTGTGAGTGGAGACTGACAAGAAGCCATTCTTCTAAGTATCATCCCATCACCATTTTTTCATTGTTTTAAAATGCAGGGAAATTTTGCAAGTTAGCTTTATAATTAGTAGCTGGAGGGTACGGTTTTTTCTTTGTGTGTGGTCGATGTGGATGGCGGTGGTCAGGCCCTCTGTCAGTTTGCTGGTTAGTTTTTATTATCTCCAGAGAGGAGAAGTGGGCATGTGTTTGGCAGGTGAAAAGGGCGGACTCTGTTTCAGAGAATTAACGATGATCCCCATGGTCATCCCGTTCCTTTAATAATCCTTTACTTCATCAGCTGGAAATCCACCATGGATCTATATACTCCTCTTTGCATGGGAACAGGTAACTGGCTTGTTACAAGAAGTATGCCGCAGAGCTTTTCAAATAACCAGTACGTTGAAAATTATTTGCAGGTGTTCAGCGTTTCACCATAATTGTGAGAACCTTTGTTTGTGCCTCCTGAAAACCAAGAAGGCTGCGACGGACATAACTATGGTGAGGAGTAGCTGACTTGGTGTTGCCTATTTTTGTTAGTGGAGACTGACAAGAAGCCATTCTTCTAAGTATCATCCCACCACCATTTTTCCATTGTTTTAAAATGCAGGGAAATTTTGCAAGTTAGCATTATAATTAGTAGCTGGAGGGTACGGTTTTTTTTTGTGTGTGTGGTCGATGTGGATGGGGGGGGTCAGGCCCTCTGTCAGTTCGCTGGTTAGTTTTTATTATCCCCAGAGAGGAGAAGTGGGCATGTGTTTGGCAGGTGAAAAGGGCGGATTCTGTTTCAGAGAATTAACGATGATCCCCATGGTCATCCCGTTCCTTTAATAATCCTTTACTTCATCAGCTGGATATCCATCATGGTTTTCTATACTCCTCTTTGCGTGGGAACAGGTAACTGCCTTGTTCCAAGAAGTATGCCGCAGAGCTTTTCAATTAACCACTACGTTGAAAATTATTTGCAGGTGTTCAGCCTTTTACCATAATTGTGAGAACCTTTGTTTGTGCCTCCTGAAACCCAACAAGGCTGCGACGGACATAGCTATGCTGAGGCGTAGCTGACTTGGTGTTGCCTACTATTGTTAGTGGAGACTGACAAGAATCCATTCTTGTAAGTATCGTCTCACCATCATTTTTCCATTGTTTAAAAATGCAGGGAAATTTTGCAAGTTAGCATTATAAGTAGTAGCTGGAGGCTACGGTGTTTTATTTTTTTTTTTCCTGTGTGGTCGGTGTGGATGTGTTGGTCAGGCCCTCTGTCAGTTCCCCGGTTGGTTTTTATTATCCCCAGAGAGGAGAAGTGGGTATTAGTATGGCAGGTGAAAACTGCGGATCTGTTTCAGAGAATTAAACAGGATCCGCATGGTAATCCCGTTCCTTTAAGAATCCTTTGCTTCATGAGCTGGGAATCCACCATGGTTCTACATACTTGTCTATGCGTGGGCACAGGAAACTGGCTAGTTCCAAGAAGTATGCCTCAGAGCTTTTCAATTAACCAGTATGTTGACAATCCTTTGCAGGTTTTCAGCGTTTCACCATAATTGTGATAACGTGTGTATGTGCCTACTGAAACCAAATATGGCTGCTACGGACATAACTATGCTGAGGCGTAGCTGACTTGGTGTTGCCTATTTTTGTCAGTGGAGACTGACAAGAAGCCATTCTTCTAAGTATCATCCCACCATCATTTCTCCATTCTTTAAAAATGCAGGGAAATTTTGCAAATTGGCATTATAATTAGTAGCTGGAGGGTACTTTTTTGTTTTGTGGGGTCGATCAGGATGGGTGTTCAGCCCCTCTGTCAGATCGCTGGTTTGTTTTTATTATCCCCAGAGAAGAGTAGTGGGCATGTGTTTGGCAGGTGAAAAGTGCGGATTCTGTTTCAGAGAATTAAACAGGATCCGCATGGTCATCTCATTCCTTTAATAATCCTTTGCTTCATCAGCTGCGATTCCACCATGTTTCTGTATACTCCTCTATGCGTGGGCACAGGTACCTGGCTTGTTCCAAGAATTATGCTGGAGAGTTTTCAAATTAACCAGTACGTTGAAAATTATTTGCAGGTTTTCAGCATTTCACCATAATTTTGATAACATTTGTATGTCCCTCCTGAAATCCAAGATGGCTGCGACGGACATAACTATGCTGAGGAGTAGCTGACTTGGTGTTGCCTATTTTTGTTAGTGGAGACAGACAAGAAGCCATTCTTCTAAGCATGATCCCACCACCATTTTTCCATTGTTTTAAAATGCAGGGAAATTTTGCAAGTTAGCATTATAATTAGTAGCTGGAGGGTACGGTTTTGTTTTTTTTGGTTGTGGTCGATGTGGACGGGGGGGGGGCAGTCCCTGTGTCAGTTCGCTGGTTAGTTTTTATTATCCCCAGAGAGGAGAAGCGGGCATGTGTTTGTCAGGTGAAAAGGGCGGATTCTGTTTCAGAGAATTAACGATGATCCTCATGGTCATACCGTTCCTTTAATAATCCTTTACTTCATCAGCTGGAAATCCACCATGGTTCTCTATACTGCTCTTTGCGTGGGAACAGGTAACTGCCTTGTTCCAAGAAGTATGCCGCAGAGCTTTTCAATTAACCACTACGTTGAACATTATTTGCAGGTGTTCAGCGTTTCACCATAATTGTGATAACGTGTGTTTGTGCCTCCTGAAACCCAAGAAGGCTGCGATGGACGTAGCTATGCTGAGGAGTAGCTGACTTGGTGTTGCCTATTTTTGTTAGTGGAGACTGACAAGAAGCCATTCTTCTAAGTATCATCCCACCACCATTTTTCCATTGTTTTAAAATGCAGGGAAATTTTGCAAGTTAGCATTATAATTAGTAGCTGGAGGGTACGGTTTTTTTTTGTGTGTGTGTGGTCGAGGTGGATGGGGTGGTCAGGCCCTCTGTCAGTTCGCTGGTTAGTTTTTATTATCCCCAGAGAGGAGAAGTGGGCATGTGTTTGGCAGGTGAAAAGGGCGGATTCTGTTTCAGAGAATTAATGATGATCCCCATGGTCATCCCGTTCCTTTAATAATCCTTTACTTCATCAGCTGGAAATCCACCATGGTTCTATATACTCCTCTTTGCGTGGGAACAGGTAACTGGCTTGTTCCAAGAAATATGCCGCTGAGCTTTTCAATTAACCACTACGTTGAAAATTATTTGCAGGTGTTCAGCCTTTTACCATAATTGTGAGAACCTTTGTTTGTGCCTCCTGAAACCCTAGAAGGCTGCGACGGACATAACTATGCTGAGGAGTAGCTGACTTGGTTTTGCCTATTTAGGTTAGTGGAGACTGACAAGAATGCATTCTTGTAAGTATTATCTCACCATCATTTTTCCATTGTTTAAAAATACAGGAAAATTTTGCAAGTTAGCATTATAATTAGTAGCTGGAGGCTACGGTGTTTTTTTTTTTTTTTCCTGTGGGGTCGGTGTGGATGTGTTGGTCAGGCCCTTTGTCAGTTCCCTGGTTGGTTTTTATTATCCCCAGAGAGGAGAAGTGGGTATTAGTATGGCAGGTGAAAACTGCCGATCTGTTTCAGAGAATTAAACAGGATCCGCATGGTAATCCCGTTCCTTTAAGAATCCTTTGCTTCATGAGCTGGGAATCCACCATGGTTCTATATACTTGTCTATGCGTGGGCACAGGAAACTGGCTAGTTCCAAAAGTATGCCTCAGAGCTTTTCAATGAACCAGTATGTTGACAATCCTTTGCAGGTTTTCAGCGTTTCACCATAATTGTGATCACGTGTGTATGTGCATACTGAAACCAAATATGGCTGCTACGGACATAACTATGCTGAGGCGTAGCTGACTTGGTGTTGCCTATTTTTGTCAGTGGAGACTGACAAGAAGCCATTCTTCTAAGTATCATCCCCCCCTATTTTTCCATTGTTTTAAAATGCAGGGAAATTTTGCAAGTTAGCATTATAATTAGTAGCTGGAGGGTACGGTTTTTTTTTTCTGTGTGGTCGATGTGGATGGTGGGGCTCAGGCCTTCTGTCAGTTAGCTGGTTAGTTTTTATTATCCCCAGAGAGGAGAAGTGTGCATGTGTTTGGCAGGTGAAAACTGCGGATCTGTTTCAGAGAATTAAACAGGATCCGCATGGTAATCCCGTTCCTTTAAGAATCCTTTGCGTCATGAGCTGGGAATCCACCATGGTTCTATATACTTGTCTATGCGTGGGCACAGGAAGCTGGCTAGTTCCAAGAAGTATGCCTCAGAGCTTTTCAATTAACCAGTATGTTTACAATCCTTTGTAGGTTTTCAGCGTTTCACCATAATTGTGATAATGTGTGTATGTGCCTACTGAAACCAAATATGGCTGCTACGGACATAACTATGCTGAGGCGTAGCTGACTTGGTGTTGTCTATTTTTGTCAGTGGAGACTGACAAGAAGCCATTCTTCTAAGTATCATCCCACCATCATTTCTGCATTGTTTAAAAATGCAGGGAAATTTTGCAAATTGGCATTATAATTAGTAGCTGGAGGGTACTTTTTTGTTTTGTGGGGTCGGTCAGGATGGGTGTTCAGGCCCTCTGTCAGATCGCTGGTTTGTTTTTATTATCCCCAGAGAAGAGTAGTGGGCATGTGTTTGGCAGGTGAAAAGTGCGGATTCTGTTTCAGAGAATTAAACAGGATCCGCATGGTCATCTCATTCCTTTAAGAATCCTTTGCTTCATCAGCTGTGATTCCACCATGTTTCTGTATACTCCTCTATGCGTGGGCACAGGTACCTAGCTTGTTCCAAGAATTATGCTGGAGAGTTTTCAAATTAACCAGTACGTTGAAAATTATTTGCAGGTTTTCAGCGTTTCACCATAATTTTGATAACGTTTGTATGTCCCTCCTGAAACCCAAGAAGGCTGCGACGGACATAACTATGCTGAGGAGTAGCTGACTTGGTGTTGCCTATTTTTGTTTCTGGAGACTGACAAGAAGCCATTCTTCTAAGTATGATCCCACCACCATTTTTCCATTGTTTTAAAATGCAGGGAAATTTTGCAAGTTAGCATTATAATTAGTACCTGGAGGGTACGGTTTTTTTTTGTGTGTGTGGTCGATGTGGATGGGGGGGGTCAGGCCCTCTGTCAGTTCGCTGGTTAGTTTTTATTATCCCCAGAGAGGAGAAGTGGGCATGTGTTTGGCAGGTGAAAAGGGCGGATTCTGTTTCAGAGAATTAACGATGATCCCCATGGTCATCCCGTTCCTTTAATAATCCTTTACTTCATCAGCTGGAAATCCACCATGGTTCTATATACTCCTCTTTGCGTGGGAACAGGTAACTGCCTTGTTCCAAGAAGTATGCCGCAGAGCTTTTCAATTAACCACTACGTTGAAAATTATTTGCAGATGTTCAGCGTTTCACCATAATTGTGATAACATGTGTTTGTGCCTCCTGAAACCCAAGAAGGCAGCCACGGACATAACTATGCTGAGGAGTAGCTGACTTGGTGTTGCCTATTTTTGTGAGTGGAGACTGACAAGAAGCCATTCTTCTAAGTATCATCCCATCACCATTTTTTCATTGTTTTAAAATGCAGGGAAATTTTGCAAGTTAGCTTTATAATTAGTAGCTGGAGGGTACGGTTTTTTCTTTGTGTGTGGTCGATGTGGATGGCGGTGGTCAGGCCCTCTGTCAGTTTGCTGGTTAGTTTTTATTATCTCCAGAGAGGAGAAGTGGGCATGTGTTTGGCAGGTGAAAAGGGCGGACTCTGTTTCAGAGAATTAACGATGATCCCCATGGTCATCCCGTTCCTTTAATAATCCTTTACTTCATCAGCTGGAAATCCACCATGGATCTATATACTCCTCTTTGCATGGGAACAGGTAACTGGCTTGTTACAAGAAGTATGCCGCAGAGTTTTCAATTAACCAGTACGTTGAAAATTATTTGCAGGTGTTCAGCGTTTCACCATAATTGTGAGAACCTTTGTTTGTGCCTCCTGAAAACCAAGAAGGCTGCGACGGACATAACTATGGTGAGGAGTAGCTGACTTGGTGTTGCCTATTTTTGTTAGTGGAGACTGACAAGAAGCCATTCTTCTAAGTATCATCCCACCACCATTTTTCCATTGTTTTAAAATGCAGGGAAATTTTGCAAGTTAGCATTATAATTAGTAGCTGGAGGGTACGGTTTTTTTTTGTGTGTGTGGTCGATGTGGATGAGGGGGGTCAGGCCCTCTGTCAGTTCGCTGGTTAGTTTTTATTATCCCCAGAGAGGAGAAGTGGGCATGTGTTTGGCAGGTGAAAAGGGCGGATTCTGTTTCAGAGAATTAACGATGATCCCCATGGTCATCCCGTTCCTTTAATAATCCTTTACTTCATCAGCTGGATATCCATCATGGTTTTCTATACTCCTCTTTGCGTGGGAACAGGTAACTGCCTTGTTCCAAGAAGTATGCCGCAGAGCTTTTCAATTAACCACTACGTTGAAAATTATTTGCAGGTGTTCAGCCTTTTACCATAATTGTGAGAACCTTTGTTTGTGCCTCCTGAAACCCAACAAGGCTGCGACGGACATAGCTATGCTGAGGCGTAGCTGACTTGGTGTTGCCTACTATTGTTAGTGGAGACTGACAAGAATCCATTCTTGTAAGTATCGTCTCACCATCATTTTTCCATTGTTTAAAAATGCAGGGAAATTTTGCAAGTTAGCATTATAAGTAGTAGCTGGAGGCTACGGTGTTTTATTTTTTTTTTTCCTGTGTGGTCGGTGTGGATGTGTTGGTCAGGCCCTCTGTCAGTTCCCCGGTTGGTTTTTATTATCCCCAGAGAGGAGAAGTGGGTATTAGTATGGCAGGTGAAAACTGCGGATCTGTTTCAGAGAATTAAACAGGATCCGCATGGTAATCCCGTTCCTTTAAGAATCCTTTGCTTCATGAGCTGGGAATCCACCATGGTTCTACATACTTGTCTATGCGTGGGCACAGGAAACTGGCTAGTTCCAAGAAGTATGCCTCAGAGCTTTTCAATTAACCAGTATGTTGACAATCCTTTGCAGGTTTTCAGCGTTTCACCATAATTGTGATAACGTGTGTATGTGCCTACTGAAACCAAATATGGCTGCTACGGACATAACTATGCTGAGGCGTAGCTGACTTGGTGTTGCCTATTTTTGTCAGTGGAGACTGACAAGAAGCCATTCTTCTAAGTATCATCCCACCATCATTTCTCCATTGTTTAAAAATGCAGGGAAATTTTGCAAATTGGCATTATAATTAGTAGCTGGAGGGTACTTTTTTGTTTTGTGGGGTCGATCAGGATGGGTGTTCAGCCCCTCTGTCAGATCGCTGGTTTGTTTTTATTATCCCCAGAGAAGAGTAGTGGGCATGTGTTTGGCAGGTGAAAAGTGCGGATTCTGTTTCAGAGAATTAAACAGGATCCGCATGGTCATCTCATTCCTTTAATAATCCTTTGCTTCATCAGCTGCGATTCCACCATGTTTCTGTATACTCCTCTATGCGTGGGCACAGGTACCTGGCTTGTTCCAAGAATTATGCTGGAGAGTTTTTAAATTAACTAGTACGTTGAAAATTATTTGCAGGTTTTCAGCGTTTCACCATAATTTTGATAACATTTGTATGTCCCTCCTGAAATCCAAGATGGCTGCGACGGACATAACTATGCTGAGGAGTAGCTGACTTGGTGTTGCCTATTTTTGTTAGTGGAGACAGACAAGAAGCCATTCTTCTAAGCATGATCCCACCACCATTTTTCCATTGTTTTAAAATGCAGGGAAATTTTGCAAGTTAGCATTATAATTAGTAGCTGGAGGGTACGGTTTTGTTTTTTTTGGTTGTGGTCGATGTGGACGGGGGGGGGGGCAGTCCCTGTGTCAGTTCGCTGGTTAGTTTTTATTATCCCCAGAGAGGAGAAGCGGGCATGTGTTTGGCAGGTGAAAAGGGCGGATTCTGTTTCAGAGTATTAACGATGATCCTCATGGTCATACCGTTCCTTTAATAATCCTTTACTTCATCAGCTGGAAATCCACCATGGTTCTCTATACTGCTCTTTGCGTGGGAACAGGTAACTGCCTTGTTCCAAGAAGTATGCCGCAGAGCTTTTCAATTAACCACTACGTTGAACATTATTTGCAGGTGTTCAGCGTTTCACCATAATTGTGATAACGTGTGTTTGTGCCTCCTGAAACCCAAGAAGGCTGCGATGGACGTAGCTATGCTGAGGAGTAGCTGACTTGGTGTTGCCTATTTTTGTTAGTGGAGACTGACAAGAAGCCATTCTTCTAAGTATCATCCCACCACCATTTTTCCATTGTTTTAAAATGCAGGGAAATTTTGCAAGTTAGCATTATAATTAGTAGCTGGAGGGTACGGTTTTTTTTTGTGTGTGTGTGGTCGATGTGGATGGGGTGGTCAGGCCCTCTGTCAGTTCGCTGGTTAGTTTTTATTATCCCCAGAGAGGAGAAGTGGGCATGTGTTTGGCAGGTGAAAAGGGCGGATTCTGTTTCAGAGAATTAATGATGATCCCCATGGTCATCCCGTTCCTTTAATAATCCTTTACTTCATCAGCTGGAAATCCACCATGGTTCTATATACTCCTCTTTGCGTGGGAACAGGTAACTGGCTTGTTCCAAGAAGTATGCCGCTGAGCTTTTCAATTAACCACTACGTTGAAAATTATTTGCAGGTGTTCAGCCTTTTACCATAATTGTGAGAACCTTTGTTTGTGCCTCCTGAAACCCTAGAAGGCTGCGACGGACATAACTATGCTGAGGAGTAGCTGACTTGGTTTTGCCTATTTAGGTTAGTGGAGACTGACAAGAATGCATTCTTGTAAGTATTATCTCACCATCATTTTTCCATTGTTTAAAAATACAGGAAAATTTTGCAAGTTAGCATTATAATTAGTAGCTGGAGGCTACGGTGTTTTTTTTTTTTTTTTTCCTGTGGGGTCGGTGTGGATGTGTTGGTCAGGCCCTTTGTCAGTTCCCTGGTTGGTTTTTATTATCCCCAGAGAGGAGAAGTGGGTATTAGTATGGCAGGTGAAAACTGCGGATCTGTTTCAGAGAATTAAACAGGATCCGCATGGTAATCCCGTTCCTTTAAGAATCCTTTGCTTCATGAGCTGGGAATCCACCATGGTTCTATATACTTGTCTATGCGTGGGCACAGGAAACTGGCTAGTTCCAAAAGTATGCCTCAGAGCTTTTCAATGAACCAGTATGTTGACAATCCTTTGCAGGTTTTCAGCGTTTCACCATAATTGTGATCACGTGTGTATGTGCATACTGAAACCAAATATGGCTGCTACGGACATAACTATGCTGAGGCGTAGCTGACTTGGTGTTGCCTATTTTTGTCAGTGGAGACTGACAAGAAGCCATTCTTCTAAGTATCATCCCACCATCATTTCTCCATTGTTTAAAAATGCAGGGAAATTTTGCAAATTGGCATTATAATTAGTAGCTGGAGGGTACTTTTTTGTTTTGTGGGGTCGGTCAGGATGGGTGTTCAGGCCCTCTGTCAGATCGCTGGTTTGTTTTTATTATCCCCAGAGAAGAGTAGTGGGCATGTGTTTGGCAGGTGAAAAGTGCGGATTCTGTTTCAGAGAATTAAACAGGATCCGCTTGGTCATCTCATTCCTTTAAGAATCCTTTGCTTCATCAGCTGGGATTCCACCATGTTTCTATATACTCTTCTATGCGTGGACACAGGTACCTGGCTTGTTCCAAGAATTATGCTGGAGAGTTTTCAAATTAACCAGTACGTTGAAAATTATTTGCAGGTTTTCAGCGTTTCACCATAACTTTGATAACGTTTGTATGTCCCTCCTGAAACCCAAGAAGGCAGCGACGGAAATAACTATGCTGAGGAGTAGCTGACTTGGTGTTGCCTATTTTTGTTAGTGGAGACAGACAAGAAGCCATTCTTCTAAGTATGATCCCACCACCATTTTTCCATTGTTTTAAAATGCAGGGAAATTTTGCAAGTTAGCATTATAATTAGTAGCTGGAGGGTACGGTTTTTTTTTTTTTGTGTGTTGTCGATGTGGATGGGGGGGTGGTCAGGCCCTCTGTCTGTTCGCTGGTTAGTTTTTATTATCCACCGAGAGGAGAAGTGGGCATGTGTTTGGGAGGTGAAAAGGGCGGATTCTGTTTCAGAGAATTAACGATGATCCCCATGGTCATCCCGTTCCTTTAATAATCCTTTACTTCATCAGCTGGAAATCCACCATGGTTCCCTATACTCCTCTTTGCGTGGGAACAGGTATCTGCCTTGTTCCAAGAAGTATGCTGCAGAGCTTTTCAATTAACCACTACGTGGAAAATTATTTGCAGGTGTTCAGCGTTTCACCATAATTGTGAGAAGCTTTGTTTTTGCCTCCTGAAACCCAAGAAGGCTGCGACGGACATAACTATGCTGAGGAGTAGCTGACTTGGTGTTGCCTATTTTTGTTAGTGGAGACTGACAAGAAGCCATTCTTCTAAGTATCATCCCACCACCATTTTTCCATTGTTTTAAAATGCAGGGAAATTTTGCAAGTTAGCATTATAATTAGTAGCTGGAGGGTACGGTTTTTTTTTGTGTGTGTGGTCGATGTGGATGGTGGGGTCAGGCCCTCTGTCAGTTCGCTGGTTAGTTTTTATTATCCCCAGAGAGAAGAAGTGGGCATGTGTTTGGCAGGTGAAAAGGGCGGATTCTGTTTCAGAGAATTAACGGTGATCCCCATGGTCATCCCATTCCTTTAATAATCCTTTACTTCATCAGCTGGAAATCCACCATGGTTCTCTATACTCCTCTTTGCGTGGGAACAGGTAACTGGCTTGTTCCAAGAAGAATGCCGCAGAGCTTTTTAATTAACCACTACGTTGAACATTATTTGCAGGTGTTCAGCGTTTCACCATAATTGTGATAACGTGTGTTTGTGCCTCCTGAAACCCAAGAAGGCTGCGACGGACATAACTATGCTGAGGAGTAGCTGACTTGGTGTTGCCTATTTTTGTTAGGGGAGACAGACAGGAAGCCATTCTTCTAAGTATGATCCCACCACCATTTTTCCATTGTTTTAAAATGTAGGAAATTTTGCAAGTTAGCATTATAATTAGTAGCTGGAGGGTACGGTTTTTTTTTTGTGTGTGTGTGGTCGAGGTGGATGGGGGGGTCAGGCCCTCTGTCAGTTCGCTGGTTAACTATTATTATCCCCAGAGAGGAGAAGTGGGCATGTGTTTGGCAGGTGAAAAAGGCGGATTCTGTTTCAGAGAATTAAACAGGATCCGAATGGTCATCTCATTCCTTTAAGAATTCTTTGCTTCATCAGCTGGGATTCCACCATGTTTCTATATACTCCTCTATGCGTGGGCACAGGTACCTGGCTTGTTCCAAGAATTATGCTGGAGAGTTTTCAAATTAACCAGTACGTTGAAAATTATTTGCAGGTTTTCAGCGTTTCACCATAATTTTGATAACGTTTGTATGTCCCTCCTGAAACGCAAGAAGGCTGCGATGGACATAACTATGCTGAGGAGTAGCTTACTTGGTGTTGCCTATTTTTGTTAGTGGAGACAGACAAGAAGCCATTCTTCTAAGTATGATCCCACCACCATTTTCCATTGTTTTAAAATGAGGGAAATTTTGCAAGTTAGCATTATAATTAGTAGCTGGAGGGTACTTTTTTGTTTTGTGGGGTTGGTCAGGATGGGTGTTCAGGCCCTCTGTCAGATCGCTGGTTTGTTTTTATTATCCCCAGATAAGAGTAGTGGGCATGTGTTTGGCAGGTGAAAAGGGCGGATTCTGTTTCAGAGACTTAAACAGGATACGCATGGTCATCTCATTCCTTTAAGAATCCTTTGCTTCATCAGCTGGGATTCCACCATGTTTCTATATACTCCTCTTTGCGTGGGAACAGGTAACTGGCTTGTTCCAAGAAGTATTTCGCAGAGCTTTTCAATTAACCACTACGTTGAAAATTATTTGCAGGTTTTCAGCGTTTCACCATAATTTTGATAACGTTTGTATGTCCCTCTTGAAACCCAAGAAGGCTGCGACAGACATAACTATGCTGAGGAGTAGCTGACTTGGTGTTGCCTATTTTTGTTAGTGGAACAGACAAGAAGCCATTCTTCTAAGTATGATCCAACCACCATTTTTCCATTGTTTTAAAATGCAGGGAAATTTTGCAAGTTAGCATTATATTTAGTAGCTGGAGGGTACGGTTTTTTTTTGTGTGTGTGATCGATGTGGATGGGGGGGTCAGGCCGTCTGTCAGATCGCTGGTTAGTTTTTATTATCCCCAGAGAGGAGAAGTGGGCATGTGTTTGGCAGGTGAAAAGGGCGGATTCTGTTTCAGAGAATTAACGATGATCCCCATGGTCATCCCGTTCCTTTAATAATCCTTTACTTCATCAGCTGGAAATCGACCATGGTTCTATATACTCCTCTTTGCGTGGGAACGGGTAACTGGCTTGTTCCAAGAAGTATGCCGCAGAGCTTTTCAATTAACCAATACGTTGAAAATCATTTGCAGGTGTTCAGCGTTTCACCATAATTGTGATAACGTGTGTTTGTGCCTCCTGAAACCCAAGAAGGCTGCGACGGACATAACTATGCTGAGGAGTAGCTGACTTGGTGTTGCCTATTTTTGTTAGTGGAGACTGACAAGAAGCCATTCTTCTAAGTATCATCCCACCACCATTTTTCCATTGTTTTAAAATGCAGGGAAATTTTGCAAGTTAGCATTATAATTAGTAGCTGGAGGGTACGGTTTTTTTTTTTTTGTGTGGTCGATGTGGATGTGGGGGTCAGGCCCTCTGTCAGTTCGCTGGTTAGTTTTTATTATCCCCAGAGAGGAGAAGTGGGCATGTGTTTGGCAGGTGAAAAGGGCGGATTCTGTTTCAGAGAATTAACGATGATCCCCATGGTCACCCGTTCCTTTAATAATCCTTTACTTCATCAGCTAGAAATCCACCATGGTTCTATATACTCCTCTTTGCGTGGGAACAGGTAACTGGCATGTTGCAAGAAGTATGCCGCTGAGCTTTTCAATTAACCAGTACGTTGAAAATTATTTGCAGGTGTTCAGCGTTTCACCATAATTGTGACAACGTTTGTTTGTGCCTCCTGAAACCCAAGAAGGCTGCGACGGCATAACTATGCTGAGGCGTAGCTGACTTGGTTTTGCCTATTTTTGTTAGTGGAGACTGACAAGAATCCATTCTTGTAAGTATCATCTCACCATCATTTTTCCATTGTTTAAAAAGGCAGGAAAACTTTGCAAGTTAGCATTATAATTAGTAGCTGGAGGCTACGGTGTTTTTTTTTTTTTTTTTTCCTGTGGGATCGGTGTGGATGTGTTGGTCAGGCCCTCTGTCAGTTCCCCGGTTGGTTTTTATTATCCCCAGAGAGGAGAAGTGGGTATTAGTATGGCAGGTGAAAACTGCGGATCTGTATCAGAGAATTAAACAGGATCCGCATGGTAATCCCGTTCCTTTAAGAATCCTTTGCTTCATGACCTGGGAATCCACCATGGTTCTATATACTTGTCTATGCGTGGGCACAGGAAACTGGCTAGTTCCAAGAAGTATGCCTCAGAGCTTTTCAATGAACCAGTATGTTGACAATCCTTTGCAGGTTTTCAGCGTTTCACCATAATTGTGATAACGTGTGTATGTGCCTACTGAAACCAAATATGGCTGCTACGAACATAACTATGCTGAGGTGTAGCTGACTTGGTGTTGCCTATTTTTGTTAGTGGAGACTGACAAGAAGCCATTCTTCTAAGTGTCATCCCACCACCATTTTTCCATTGTTTTAAAATGCAGGGAAATTTTGCAAGTTAGCATTATAATTAGTAGCTGTAGGCTACGGTGTTTTTTTTTTTGTGTGGTCGATGTCGATGGTGGGGGTCAGGCCCTCTCTGAGTTCGCTGGTTAGTTTTTATTATCCCCAGAGAGGAGAAGTGGGCATGTGTTTGGCAGGTGAAAAGGGCGGATTCTGTTTCAGAGAATTAACGATGATCCCCATGGTCATCCCTTTCCTTTAATAATCCTTTACTTCATCAGCTGGAAATCCACCATGGTTCTCTATACTCCTCTTTGCGTGGGAACAGGTAACTGCCTTTTTCCCAGAAGTATGCCGCAGAGCTTTTCAATTAATCACTACGTTGAAAATTATTTGCAGGTGTTCAGCGTTTCACCATAATTGTGATAACGTTTGTTTGTGCCTCCTGAAACCCAAGAATGCTGCGATGGACATAGCTATGCTGAGGAGTAGCTGACTTGGTGTTGCCTATTTTTGTTAGTGGAGACTGACAAGAAGCCATTCTTCTAAGTATCATCCCAGCACCATTTTTCCATTGTTTTAAAATGCAGGGAAATTTTGCAAGTTAGCATTATAATTAGTAGCTGGAGGGTACGGTTTTTTTTTTTGTGTGGTCGATGTCGATGGTGGGGGTCAGGCCCTCTGTCAGTACGCTGGTTAGTTTTTATTATCCCCAGAGACTTGAAGTAGGCATGTGTTTAGCAGGTTAAAAGGGCGGATTCTGTTTCAGAGAATTAGCGATGATCCCCATGGTCATCCCATTCCTTTAATAATCCTTTACTTCATCAGCTGGAAATCCACCATGGTTCTATATACTCCTGTTTGCGTGGGAACAGGTAACTGGCTTGTTCCAAGAAGTATGCCGCAGAGCTTTTCAAATAACCATTACGTTCAAAATTATTTGCAGGTGTTCAGCGTTTCACCATAATTGTGAGAACGTTTGTTTGTGCCTCCTGAAACCCAAGAAGGCTGCGACGGACATAACTATGCTGAGGCGTAGCTGACTTCGTTTTGCCTATTTTTGTTAGTGGAGTCTGACAAGAATCCATTCTTGTAAGTATCATCTCACCATCATTTTTCCTTTGTTTAAAAATGCAGGAAAATTTTGCAAGTTAGCATTATAATTAGTAGCTGGAGGCTACGGTGTTTTTTTTTTTTTTTTTTTTTCCTGTGGGGTCGGTGTGGATGTGTTGGTCCGGCCCTTTGTCAGTTCGCTGGTTTGTTTTTATTATTCCCAGAGAGGAGAAGTGGGTATTAGTATGGCAGGTGTAAACTGCGGATCTGTTTCAGAGAATTAAACAGGATCCGCATGGTAATCCCGTTCCTTTAAGAATCATTTGCTTCATGAGCTGGGAATCCACCATGGTTCTATATACTTGTCTACGCGTGGGCACAGGAAACTGGCTAGTTCCAAGAAGTATGCCTCAGAGCTTTTCAATTAACCAGTATGTTGACAATCCTTTGCAGGTTTTCAGCGTTTCACCATAATTGTGATAACGTGTGTATGTGCCTACTGAAACCAAATATGGCTGCTACGAACATAACTATGCTGAGGTGTAGCTGACTTGGTGTTGCCTATTTTTGTCAGTGGAGACTGACAAGAAGCCATTCTTCTAAGTATCATCCCACCATCATTTCTCCATTGTTTAAAAATGCAGGGAAATTTTACACATTTTCATCATAATTAGTAGCTGGAGGGTACTTTTTTGTTTTGTGGGGTCGGTCAGGATGGGTGTTCAGGCCCTCTGTCAGATCGCTGGTTTGTTTTTATTATCCCCAGGGAAGAGTAGTGGGCATGTGTTTGGCAGGTGAAAAGTGCGGATTCTGTTTCAGAGAATTAAACAGGATCCGCATGGTCATCTCATTCCTTTAAGAATCCTTTGCTTCATCAGCTGGGATTCCACCATGTTTCTATATACTCCTCTATGCGTGGGCACAGGTACCTGGCTTGTTCCAAGAAGTATGCTGGAGAGTTTTCAAATTAACCAGTACGTTGAAAATTATTTGCTGGTTTTCAGCGTTTCACCATAATTTTGATAACGTTTGTATGTCCCTCCTGAAACCCAAGAAGGCTGCGACGGACATAACTATGCTGAGGAGTAGCTGACTTGGTGTTGCCTATTTTTGTTAGTGGAGACTGACAAGAAGCCATTCTTCTAAGTATCATCCCACCACCATTTTTCCATTGTTTTAAAATGCAGGGAAATTTTGCAAGTTAGCATTATAATTAGTAGCTGTAGGCTACGGTGTTTTTTTTTTTGTGTGGTCGATGTGGATGGTCGGGGTCTGGCCCTCTGTCAGTTCGCTGGTTAGTTTTTATTATCCCCAGAGAGGAGAAGTGGGCATGTGTTTGGCAGGTGAAAATGGCGGATTCTGTTTCAGAGAATTAACGATGATCCCCATGGTCATCCCGTTCCTTTAATAATCCTTTACTCATCAGCTGGAAATCCACCATGGTTCTATATACTCCTCATTGCGTGGGAACGGGTAACTGGCTTGTTCCAAGAAGTATGCCGCAGAGCTTTTCAATTAACCACTACGTTGAAAATTATTTGCAGGTGTTCAGCGTTTCACCATAATTGTGATAACGTGTGTTTGTGGCTCCTGAAACCCAAGAAGGCTGCGTCGGACATAACTATGCTGAGGAGTAGCTGACTTGGTGTTGCCTATTTTTGTTAGTGGAGACTCACAAGAAGCCATTCTTCTAAGTATCATCCCACCACCATTTTTCCATTGTTTTAAAATGCAGGGAAATTTTGCAAGTTAGCATTATAATTAGTAGCTGGAGGGTACGGTTTTTTTTTTTTGTGTGTGTGGTCGATGTGGATGGGTGGGTCAGGCCCTCTGTCAGTTCACTGGTTAGTTTTTATTATCCCCAGAGAGGAGAATTGGCATGTGTTTGGCAGGTGAAAAGGGCGGATTCTGTTTCAGAGAATTAACGATGATCCCCATGGTCATCCCGTTCCTTTAATAATCCTTTACTTCATCAGCTGGAAATCCACCATGGTTCTATATACTCCTGTTTGCGTGGGAACAGGTAACTGGCTTGTTCCAAGAAGTATGCCGCAGAGCTTTTCAATTAACCACTACGTTGAAAATTATTTGCAGGTGTTCAGCGTTTCACCATAATTGTGATAACGTGTGTTTGTGCCCCCTGAAACCCAAGAAGGCTGCGATGGACATAACTATGCTGAGGAGTAGCTAACTTGGTGTTGCCTATTTTTGTTAGTGGAGACTGACAAGAAGCCATTCTTCTAAGTATCATCCCACCACCATTTTTCCATTGTTTTAAAATGCAGGGAAATTTTGCAAGTTAGCATTATAATTAGTAGCTGGAGGGTACGGTTTTTTTTGTGTGTGTGGTCGATGTGGATGGTAGGGGTCACTCCCTCTGTCAGTTCGCTGGTTAGTTTTTATTATCCCCAGAGAGGAGAAGTGGGCATGTGTTTGGCAGGTGAAAAGGGCGGATTCTGTTTCAGAGAATTAACGATGATCCCCATGGTCATCCCGTTCCTTTAATAATCCTTTACTTCATCAGCTGGAAATCCACCAGGGTTCTCTATACTCCTCTTTGCGTGGGAACAGGTAACTGCCTTGTTCCAAGAAGTATGCCGCAGAACTTTTCAATTAATCACTACGTTGAAAATTATTTGCAGGTGTTCGGCGTTTCACCATAATTGTGAGAACCTTTGTTTGTGCCTCCTGAAACCCAAGAAGGCTGCGACGGACATAACTATGCTGAGGAGTAGCTGACTTGGTGTTGCCTATTTTTGTTAGTGGAGAATGACAAGAAGCCATTCTTCTAAGTATCATCCCACCACCATTTTTCCATTGTTTTAAAATGCAGGGAAATTTTGCAAGTTAGCATTATAATTAGTAGCTGGAGGGTACGGTTTTTTTTTTTTTTTGTGTGGTCCATGTTGATGGTGGGGGTCAGGCCCTCTGTCAGTTCGCTGGTTAGTTATTATTATCCCCAGAGAGGAGAAGTGGGCATGTGTTTGGCAGGTGAAAAGGGCGGATTCTGTTTCAGAGAATTAACGATGATCCCCATGGTCATCCCGTTCCTTTAATAATCCTTTACTTCATCAGCTGGAAATCCACCATGGTTCTATATACTCCTGTTTGCGTGGGAACAGGTAACTGCCTTGTTACAAGAAGTATGCCGCAGAGCTTTTCAATTAAGCAGTACGTTGAAAATTATTTGCAGGTGTTCAGCGTTTCACCATAATTGTGATAACGTTTGTTTGTGCCTCCTGAAACCCAAGAAGGCTGCGACGGACATAAATATGCTGAGGCGTAGCTGACTTGGTTTTGCCTATTTTTGTTAGTGGAGACTGACAAGAATCCATTCTTGTAAGTATCATCTCACCATCATTTTTCCATTGTTTAAAAATGCAGGAAAATTTTGCAAGTTAGCATTATAATTAGTAGCTGGAGGCTACGGTGTTTTTTTTTTTTTTTTTCCTGTGGGGTCGGTGTGGATGTGTTGGTCAGGCCCTCTGTCAGTTCCCCGGTTGGTTTTTGTTATCCCCAGAGAGGAGAAGTGGGTATTAGTATGGCAGGTGAAAACTGCGGATCTGTTTCAGAGAATTAAACAGGATCCGCATGGTAATCCCTTTCCTTTAAGAATCCTTTGCTTCATGAGCTGGGAATCCACCATGGTTCTATATACTTGTCTATGCGTGGGCACAGGAAACTGGCTAGTTCCAAGAAGTATGCCGCAGAGCTTTTCAATTAACCACTACGTTGAAAATTATTTTCAGGTGTTCAGTGTTTCACCATAATTGTGATAACGTTTGTTTGTGCCTCCTGAAACCCAAGAAGGCTGCTACGGACATAATTATGCTGAGGCGTAGCTGACTTGGTGTTGCCTATTTTTGTCAGTGGAGACTGACAAGAAGCCATTCTTCTAAGTATCATCCCCCCCTATTTTACCATTGTTTTAAAATGCAGGGAAATTTTGCAAGTTAGCATTATAATTAGTAGCTGGAGGGTACGGTTTTTTTTTTCTGTGTGGTCGATGTGGATGGTGGGGCTCAGGCCTTCTGTCAGTTAGCTGGTTAGTTTTTATTATCCCCAGAGAGGAGAAGTGTGCATGTGTTTGGCAGGTGAAAACTGCGGATCTGTTTCAGAGAATTAAACAGGATCCGCATGGTAATCCCGTTCCTTTAAGAATCCTTTGCTTCATGACCTGGGAATCCACCATGGTTCTATATACTTGTCTATGCGAGGGCACAGGAAGCTGGCTAGTTCCAAGAAGTATGCCTCAGAGCTTTTCAATTAACCAGTATGTTGACAATCCTTTGTAGGTTTTCAGCGTTTCACCATAATTGTGATAATGTGTGTATGTGCCTACTGAAACCAAATATGGCTGCTACGGACATAACTATGCTGAGGCGTAGCTGACTTGGTGTTGTCTATTTTTGTCAGTGGAGACTGACAAGAAGCCATTCTTCTAAGTATCATCCCACCATCATTTCTGCATTGTTTAAAAATGCAGGGAAATTTTGCAAATTGGCATTATAATTAGTAGCTGGAGGGTACTTTTTTGTTTTGTGGGGTCGGTCAGGATGGGTGTTCAGGCCCTCTGTCAGATCGCTGGTTTGTTTTTATTATCCCCAGAGAAGAGTAGTGGGCATGTGTTTGGCAGGTGAAAAGTGCGGATTCTGTTTCAGAGAATTAAACAGGATCCGCATGGTCATCTCATTCCTTTAAGAATCCTTTGCTTCATCAGCTGTGATTCCACCATGTTTCTGTATACTCCTCTATGCGTGGGCACAGGTACCTAGCTTGTTCCAAGAATTATGCTGGAGAGTTTTCAAATTAACCAGTACGTTGAAAATTATTTGCAGGTTTTCAGCGTTTCACCATAATTTTGATAACGTTTGTATGTCCCTCCTGAAACCCAAGAAGGCTGCGACGGACATAACTATGCTGAGGAGTAGCTGACTTGGTGTTGCCTATTTTTGTTTCTGGAGACTGACAAGAAGCCATTCTTCTAAGTATGATCCCACCACCATTTTTCCATTGTTTTAAAATGCAGGGAAATTTTGCAAGTTAGCATTATAATTAGTACCTGGAGGGTACGGTTTTTTTTTGTGTGTGTGGTCGATGTGGATGGGGGGGGTCAGGCCCTCTGTCAGTTCGCTGGTTAGTTTTTATTATCCCCAGAGAGGAGAAGTGGGCATGTGTTTGGCAGGTGAAAAGGGCGGATTCTGTTTCAGAGAATTAACGATGATCCCCATGGTCATCCCGTTCCTTTAATAAACCTTTACTTCATCAGCTGGAAATCCACCATGGTTCTATATACTCCTCTTTGCGTGGGAACAGGTAACTGCCTTGTTCCAAGAAGTATGCCGCAGAGCTTTTCAATTAACCACTACGTTGAAAATTATTTGCAGATGTTCAGCGTTTCACCATAATTGTGATAACATGTGTTTGTGCCTCCTGAAACCCAAGAAGGCAGCCACGGACATAACTATGCTGAGGAGTAGCTGACTTGGTGTTGCCTATTTTTGTGAGTGGAGACTGACAAGAAGCCATTCTTCTAAGTATCATCCCACCACCATTTTTTCATTGTTTTAAAATGCAGGGAAATTTTGCAAGTTAGCTTTATAATTAGTAGCTGGAGGGTACGGTTTTTTCTTTGTGTGTGGTCGATGTGGATGGCGGTGGTCAGGCCCTCTGTCCGTTTGCTGGTTAGTTTTTATTATCCCCAGAGAGGAGAAGTGGGCATGTGTTTGGCAGGTGAAAAGGGCGGACTCTGTTTCAGAGAATTAGCGATGATCCCCATGGTCATCCCGTTCCTTTAATAATCCTTTACTTCATCAGCTGGAAATCCACCATGGATCTATATACTCCTCTTTGCATGGGAACAGGTAACTGGCTTGTTACAAGAAGTATGCCGCAGAGCTTTTCAATTAACCAGTACGTTGAAAATTATTTGCAGGTGTTCAGCGTTTCACCATAATTGTGAGAACCTTTGTTTGTGCCTCCTGAAAACCAAGAAGGCTGCGACGGACATAACTATGCTGAGGAGTAGCTGACTTGGTGTTGCCTATTTTTGTTAGTGGAGACTGACAAGAAGCCATTCTTCTAAGTATCATCCCACCACCATTTTTCCATTGTTTTAAAATGCAGGGAAATTTTGCAAGTTAGCATTATAATTAGTAGCTGGAGGGTACGGTTTTTTTTTGTGTGTGTGGTCGATGTGGATGGGGGGGGTCAGGCCCTCTGTCAGTTCGCTGGTTAGTTTTTATTATCCCCAGAGAGGAGAAGTGGGCATGTGTTTGGTAGGTGAAAAGGGCGGATTCTGTTTCAGAGAATTAACGATGATCCCCATGGTCATCCCGTTCCTTTAATAATCCTTTACTTCATCAGCTGGATATCCATCATGGTTTTCTATACTCCTCTTTGCGTGGGAACAGGTAACTGCCTTGTTCCAAGAAGTATGCCGCAGAGCTTTTCAATTAACCACTACGTTGAAAATTATTTGCAGGTGTTCAGCCTTTTACCATAATTGTGAGAACCTTTGTTTGTGCCTCCTGAAACCCAACAAGGCTGCGACGGACATAGCTATGCTGAGGCGTAGCTGACTTGGTGTTGCCTACTTTTGTTAGTGGAGACTGACAAGAATCCATTCTTGTAAGTATCGTCTCACCATCATTTTTCCATTGTTTAAAAATGCAGGGAAATTTTGCAAGTTAGCATTATAAGTAGTAGCTGGAGGCTACGGTGTTTTATTTTTTTTTTTCCTGTATGGTCGGTGTGGATGTGTTGGTCAGGCCCTCTGTCAGTTCCCCGGTTGGTTTTTATTATCCCCAGAGAGGAGAAGTGGGTATTAGTATGGCAGGTGAAAACTGCGGATCTGTTTCAGAGAATTAAACAGGATCCGCATGGTAATCCCGTTCCTTTAAGAATCCTTTGCTTCATGAGCTGGGAATCCACCATGGTTCTACATACTTGTCTATGCGTGGGCACAGGAAACTGGCTAGTTCCAAGAAGTATGCCTCAGAGCTTTTCAATTAACCAGTATGTTGACAATCCTTTGCAGGTTTTCAGCGTTTCACCATAATTGTGATAACGTGTGTATGTGCCTACTGAAACCAAATATGGCTGCTACGGACATAACTATGCTGAGGCGTAGCTGACTTGGTGTTGCCTATTTTTGTCAGTGGAGACTGACAAGAAGCCATTCTTCTAAGTATCATCCCACCATCATTTCTCCATTGTTTAAAAATGCAAGGAAATTTAGCAAATTGGCATTATAATTAGTAGCTGGAGGGGACTTTTTTGTTTTGTGGGGTCGGTCAGGATGGGTGTTCAGCCCCTCTGTCAGATCGCTGGTTTGTTTTTATTATCCCCAGAGAAGAGTAGTGGGCATGTGTTTGGCAGGTGAAAAGTGCGGATTCTGTTTCAGAGAATTAAACAGGATCCGCATGGTCATCTCATTCCTTTAATAATCCTTTGCTTCATCAGCTGCGATTCCACCATGTTTCTGTATACTCCTCTATGCGTGGGCACAGGTACCTGGCTTGTTCCAAGAATTATGCTGGAGAGTTTTCAAATTAACCAGTACGTTGAAAATTATTTGCAGGTTTTCAGCGTTTCACCATAATTTTGATAACATTTGTATGTCCCTCCTGAAATCCAAGATGGCTGCGACGGACATAACTATGCTGAGGAGTAGCTGACTTGGTGTTGCCTATTTTTGTTAGTGGAGACAGACAAGAAGCCATTCTTCTAAGCATGATCCCACCACCATTTTTCCATTGTTTTAAAATGCAGGGAAATTTTGCAAGTTAGCATTATAATTAGTAGCTGGAGGGTACGGTTTTTTTTTTTTTGGGTGTGGTCGATGTGGACGGGGGGGGGGGGGCAGTCCCTGTGTCAGTTCGCTGGTTAGTTTTTATTATCCCCAGAGAGGAGAAGTGGGCATGTGTTTGGCAGGTGAAAAGGGCGGATTCTGTTTCAGAGAATTAACGATGATCCTCATGGTCATACCGTTCCTTTAATAATCCTTTACTTCATCAGCTGGAAATCCACCATGGTTCTCTATACTGCTCTTTGCGTGGGAACAGGTAACTGCCTTGTTCCAAGAAGTATGCCGCAGAGCTTTTCAATTAACCACTACGTTGAACATTATTTGCAGGTGTTCAGCGTTTCACCATAATTGTGATAACGTGTGTTTGTGCCTCCTGAAACCCAAGAAGGCTGCGATGGACGTAGCTATGCTGAGGAGTAGCTGACTTGGTGTTGCCTATTTTTGTTAGTGGAGACTGACAAGAAGCCATTCTTCTAAGTATCATCTCACCACCATTTTTCCATTGTTTTAAAATGCAGGGAAATTTTGCAAGTTAGCATTATAATTAGTAGCTGGAGGGTACGGTTTTTTTTTGTGTGTGTGTGGTCGATGTGGATGGGGTGGTCAGGCCCTCTGTCAGTTCGCTGGTTAGTTTTTATTATCCCCAGAGAGGAGAAGTGGGCATGTGTTTGGCAGGTGAAAAGGGCGGATTCTGTTTCAGAGAATTAATGATGATCCCCATGGTCATCCCGTTCCTTTAATAATCCTTTACTTCATCAGCTGGAAATCCACCATGGTTCTATATACTCCTCTTTGCGTGGGAACAGGTAACTGGCTTGTTCCAAGAAGTATGCCGCTGAGCTTTTCAATTAACCACTACGTTGAAAATTATTTGCAGGTGTTCAGCCTTTTACCATAATTGTGAGAACCTTTGTTTGTGCCTCCTGAAACCCTAGAAGGCTGCGACGGACATAACTATGCTGAGGAGTAGCTGACTTGGTTTTGCCTATTTAGGTTAGTGGAGACTGACAAGAATGCATTCTTGTAAGTATTATCTCACCATCATTTTTCCATTGTTTAAAAATACAGGAAAATTTTGCAAGTTAGCATTATAATTAGTAGCTGGAGGCTACGGTGTTTTTTTTTTTTTTTTTCCTGTGGGGTCGGTGTGGATGTGTTGGTCAGGCCCTTTGTCAGTTCCCTGGTTGGTTTTTATTATCCCCAGAGAGGAGAAGTGGGTATTAGTATGGCAGGTGAAAACTGCGGATCTGTTTCAGAGAATTAAACAGGATCCGCATGGTAATCCCGTTCCTTTAAGAATCCTTTGCTTCATGAGCTGGGAATCCACCATGGTTCTATATACTTGTCTATGCGTGGGCACAGGAAACTGGCTAGTTCCAAAAGTATGCCTCAGAGCTTTTCAATGAACCAGTATGTTGACAATCCTTTGCAGGTTTTCAGCGTTTCACCATAATTGTGATCACGTGTGTATGTGCATACTGAAACCAAATATGGCTGCTACGGACATAACTATGCTGAGGCGTAGCTGACTTGGTGTTGCCTATTTTTGTCAGTGGAGACTGACAAGAAGCCATTCTTCTAAGTATCATCCCACCATCATTTCTCCATTGTTTAAAAATGCAGGGAAATTTTGCAAATTGGCATTATAATTAGTAGCTGGAGGGTACTTTTTTGTTTTGTGGGGTCGGTCAGGATGGGTGTTCAGGCCCTCTGTCAGATCGCTGGTTTGTTTTTATTATCCCCAGAGAAGAGTAGTGGGCATGTGTTTGGCAGGTGAAAAGTGCGGATTCTGTTTCAGAGAATTAAACAGGATCCGCTTGGTCATCTCATTCCTTTAAGAATCCTTTGCTTCATCAGCTGGGATTCCACCATGTTTCTATATACTCTTCTATGCGTGGACACAGGTACCTGGCTTGTTCCAAGAATTATGCTGGAGAGTTTTCAAATTAACCAGTACGTTGAAAATTATTTGCAAGTTTTCAGCGTTTCACCGTAATTTTGATAACGTTTGTATGTCCCTCCTGAAACCCAAGAAGGCAGCGACGGAAATAACTATGCTGAGGAGTAGCTGACTTGGTGTTGCCTATTTTTGTTAGTGGAGACAGACAAGAAGCCATTCTTCTAAGTATGATCCCACCACCATTTTTCCATTGTTTTAAAATGCAGGGAAATTTTGCAAGTTAGCATTATAATTAGTAGCTGGAGGGTACGGTTTTTTTTTTTTGTGTGTTGTCGATGTGGATGGGGGGGTGGTCAGGCCCTCTGTCTGTTCGCTGGTTAGTTTTTATTATCCCCAGAGAGGAGAAGTGGGCATGTGTTTGGGAGGTGAAAAGGGCGGATTCTGTTTCAGAGAATTAACGATGATCCCCATGGTCATCCCGTTCCTTTAATAATCCTTTACTTCATCAGCTGGAAATCCACCATGGTTCCCTATACTCCTCTTTGCGTGGGAACAGGTATCTGCCTTGTTCCAAGAAGTATGCTGCAGAGCTTTTCAATTAACCACTACGTGGAAAATTATTTGCAGGTGTTCAGCGTTTCACCATAATTGTGAGAAGCTTTGTTTTTGCCTCCTGAAACCCAAGAAGGCTGCGACGGACATAACTATGCTGAGGAGTAGCTGACTTGGTGTTGCCTATTTTTGTTAGTGGAGACTGACAAGAAGCCATTCTTCTAAGTATCATCCCACCACCATTTTTCCATTGTTTTAAAATGCAGGGAAATTTTGCAAGTTAGCATTATAATTAGTAGCTGGAGGGTACGGTTTTTTTTTGTGTGTGTGGTCGATGTGGATGGTGGGGTCAGGCCCTCTGTCAGTTCGCTGGTTAGTTTTTATTATCCCCAGAGAGAAGAAGTGGGCATGTGTTTCGCAGGTGAAAAGGGCGGATTCTGTTTCAGAGAATTAACGATGATCCCCATGGTCATCCCATTCCTTTAATAATCCTTTACTTCATCAGCTGGAAATCCACCATGGTTCTCTATACTCCTCTTTGCGTGGGAACAGGTAACTGGCTTGTTCCAAGAAGAATGCCGCAGAGCTTTTTAATTAACCACTACGTTGAACATTATTTGCAGGTGTTCAGCGTTTCACCATAATTGTGATAACGTGTGTTTGTGCCTCCTGAAACCCAAGAAGGCTGCGACGGACATAACTATGCTGAGGAGTAGCTGACTTGGTGTTGCCTATTTTTGTTAGGGGAGACAGACAGGAAGCCATTCTTCTAAGTATGATCCCACCACCATTTTTCCATTGTTTTAAAATGTAGGAAATTTTGCAAGTTAGCATTATAATTAGTAGCTGGAGGGTACGGTTTTTTTTTTGTGTGTGTGTGGTCGAGGTGGATGGGGGGGTCAGGCCCTCTGTCAGTTCGCTGGTTAACTATTATTATCCCCAGAGAGGAGAAGTGGGCATGTGTTTGGCAGGTGAAAAAGGCGGATTCTGTTTCAGAGAATTAAACAGGATCCGAATGGTCATCTCATTCCTTTAAGAATTCTTTGCTTCATCAGCTGGGATTCCACCATGTTTCTATATACTCCTCTATGCGTGGGCACAGGTACCTGGCTTGTTCCAAGAATTATGCTGGAGAGTTTTCAAATTAACCAGTACGTTGAAAATTATTTGCAGGTTTTCAGCGTTTCACCATAATTTTGATAACGTTTGTATGTCCCTCCTGAAACGCAAGAAGGCTGCGATGGACATAACTATGCTGAGGAGTAGCTTACTTGGTGTTGCCTATTTTTGTTAGTGGAGACAGACAAGAAGCCATTCTTCTAAGTATGATCCCACCACCATTTTCCATTGTTTTAAAATGAGGGAAATTTTGCAAGTTAGCATTATAATTAGTAGCTGGAGGGTACTTTTTTGTTTTGTGGGGTTGGTCAGGATGGGTGTTCAGGCCCTCTGTCAGATCGCTGGTTTGTTTTTATTATCCCCAGATAAGAGTAGTGGGCATGTGTTTGGCAGGTGAAAAGTGCGGATTCTGTTTCAGAGACTTAAACAGGATACGCATGGTCATCTCATTCCTTTAAGAATCCTTTGCTTCATCAGCTGGGATTCCACCATGTTTCTATATACTCCTCTTTGCGTGGGAACAGGTAACTGGCTTGTTCCAAGAAGTATTTCGCAGAGCTTTTCAATTAACCACTACGTTGAAAATTATTTGCAGGTTTTCAGCGTTTCACCATAATTTTGATAACGTTTGTATGTCCCTCTTGAAACCCAAGAAGGCTGCGACAGACATAACTATGCTGAGGAGTAGCTGACTTGGTGTTGCCTATTTTTGTTAGTGGAACAGACAAGAAGCCATTCTTCTAAGTATGATCCAACCACCATTTTTCCATTGTTTTAAAATGCAGGGAAATTTTGCAAGTTAGCATTATATTTAGTAGCTGGAGGGTACTGTTTTTTTTTGTGTGTGTGATCGATGTGGATGGGGGGGTCAGGCCGTCTGTCAGTTCGCTGGTTAGTTTTTATTATCCCCAGAGAGGAGAAGTGGGCATGTGTTTGGCAGGTGAAAAGGGCGGATTCTGTTTCAGAGAATTAACGATGATCCCCATGGTCATCCCGTTCCTTTAATAATCCTTTACTTCATCAGCTGGATATCGACCATGGTTCTATATACTCCTCTTTGCGTGGGAACGGGTAACTGGCTTGTTCCAAGAAGTATGCCGCAGAGCTTTTCAATTAACCAATACGTTGAAAATTATTTGCAGGTGTTCAGCGTTTCACCATAATTGTGATAACGTGTGTTTGTGCCTCCTGAAACCCAAGAAGGCTGCGACGGACATAACTATGCTGAGGAGTAGCTGACTTGGTGTTGCCTATTTTTGTTAGTGGAGACTGACAAGAAGCCATTCTTCTAAGTATCATCCCACCACCATTTTTCCATTGTTTTAAAATGCAGGGAAATTTTGCAAGTTAGCATTATAATTAGTAGCTGGAGGGTACGGTTTTTTTTTTTTTGTGTGGTCGATGTGGATGGGGGGGTCAGGCCCTCTGTCAGTTCGCTGGTTAGTTTTTATTATCCCCAGAGAGGAGAAGTGGGCATGTGTTTGGCAGGTGAAAAGGGCGGATTCTGTTTCAGAGAATTAACGATGATCCCCATGGTCACCCGTTCCTTTAATAATCCTTTACTTCATCAGCTAGAAATCCACCATGGTTCTATATACTCCTCTTTGCGTGGGAACAGGTAACTGGCATGTTGCAAGAAGTATGCCGCTGAGCTTTTCAATTAACCAGTACGTTGAAAATTATTTGCAGGTGTTCAGCGTTTCACCATAATTGTGACAACGTTTGTTTGTGCCTCCTGAAACCCAAGAAGGCTGCGACGGCATAACTATGCTGAGGCGTAGCTGACTTGGTTTTGCCTATTTTTGTTAGTGGAGACTGACAAGAATCCATTCTTGTAAGTATCATCTCACCATCATTTTTCCATTGTTTAAAAAGGCAGGAAAACTTTGCAAGTTAGCATTATAATTAGTAGCTGGAGGCTACGGTGTTTTTTTTTTTTTTTTTTTCCTGTGGGATCGGTGTGGATGTGTTGGTCAGGCCCTCTGTCAGTTCCCCGGTTGGTTTTTATTATCCCCAGAGAGGAGAAGTGGGTATTAGTATGGCAGGTGAAAACTGCGGATCTGTATCAGAGAATTAAACAGGATCCGCATGGTAATCCCGTTCCTTTAAGAATCCTTTGCTTCATGACCTGGGAATCCACCATGGTTCTATATACTTGTCTATGCGTGGGCACAGGAAACTGGCTAGTTCCAAGAAGTATGCCTCAGAGCTTTTCAATGAACCAGTATGTTGACAATCCTTTGCAGGTTTTCAGCGTTTCACCATAATTGTGATAACGTGTGTATGTGCCTACTGAAACCAAATATGGCTGCTACGAACATAACTATGCTGAGGTGTAGCTGACTTGGTGTTGCCTATTTTTGTTAGTGGAGACTGACAAGAAGCCATTCTTCTAAGTGTCATCCCACCACCATTTTTCCATTGTTTTAAAATGCAGGGAAATTTTGCAAGTTAGCATTATAATTAGTAGCTGTAGGCTACGGTGTTTTTTTTTTTGTGTGGTCGATGTGGATGGTGGGGGTCAGGCCCTCTCTGAGTTCGCTGGTTAGTTTTTATTATCCCCAGAGAGGAGAAGTGGGCATGTGTTTGGCAGGTGAAAAGGGCGGATTCTGTTTCAGAGAATTAACGATGATCCCAATGGTCATCCCTTTCCTTTAATAATCCTTTACTTCATCAGCTGGAAATCCACCATGGTTCTCTATACTCCTCTTTGCGTGGGAACAGGTAACTGCCTTTTTCCCAGAAGTATGCCGCAGAGCTTTTCAATTAATCACTACGTTGAAAATTATTTGCAGGTGTTCAGCGTTTCACCATAATTGTGATAACGTTTGTTTGTGCCTCCTGAAACCCAAGAATGCTGCGATGGACATAGCTATGCTGAGGAGTAGCTGACTTGGTGTTGCCTATTTTTGTTAGTGGAGACTGACAAGAAGCCATTCTTGTAAGTATCATCTCACCATCATTTTTCCTTTGTTTAAAAATGCAGGAAAATTTTGCAAGTTAGCATTATAATTAGTAGCTGGAGGCTACGGTGTTTTTTTTTTTTTTTCCTGTGGGGTCGGTGTGGATGTGTTGGTCCGGCCCTTTGTCAGTTCGCTGGTTTGTTTTTATTATTCCCAGAGAGGAGAAGTGGGTATTAGTATGGCAGGTGTAAACTGCGGATCTGTTTCAGAGAATTAAACAGGATCCGCATGGTAATCCCGTTCCTTTAAGAATCATTTGCTTCATGAGCTGGGAATCCACCATGGTTCTATATACTTGTCTACGCGTGGGCACAGGAAACTGGCTAGTTCCAAGAAGTATGCCTCAGAGCTTTTCAATTAACCAGTATGTTGACAATCCTTTGCAGGTTTTCAGCGTTTCACCATAATTGTGATAACGTGTGTATGTGCCTACTGAAACCAAATATGGCTGCTACGAACATAACTATGCTGAGGTGTAGCTGACTTGGTGTTGCCTATTTTTGTCAGTGGAGACTGACAAGAAGCCATTCTTCTAAGTATCATCCCACCATCATTTCTCCATTGTTTAAAAATGCAGGGAAATTTTACACATTTTCATCATAATTAGTAGCTGGAGGGTACTTTTTTGTTTTGTGGGGTCGGTCAGGATGGGTGTTCAGGCCCTCTGTCAGATCGCTGGTTTGTTTTTATTATCCCCAGGGAAGAGTAGTGGGCATGTGTTTGGCAGGTGAAAAGTGCGGATTCTGTTTCAGAGAATTAAACAGGATCCGCATGGTCATCTCATTCCTTTAAGAATCCTTTGCTTCATCAGCTGGGATTCCACCATGTTTCTATATACTCCTCTATGCGTGGGCACAGGTACCTGGCTTGTTCCAAGAAGTATGCTGGAGAGTTTTCAAATTAACCAGTACGTTGAAAATTATTTGCAGGTTTTCAGCGTTTCACCATAATTTTGATAACGTTTGTATGTCCCTCCTGAAACCCAAGAAGGCTGCGACGGACATAACTATGCTGAGGAGTAGCTGACTTGGTGTTGCCTATTTTTGTTAGTGGAGACTGACAAGAAGCCATTCTTCTAAGTATCATCCCACCACCATTTTTCCATTGTTTTAAAATGCAGGGAAATTTTGCAAGTTAGCATTATAATTAGTAGCTGGAGGGTACGGTTTTTTTTTGTGTGTGTGGTCGATGCAGATGGGGTGGGGTCAGGCCCTCTGTCAGTTCGCTGGTTAGTTTTTATTATCCCCAGAGAGGAGAAGTGGGCATGTGTGTGGCAGGTGAAAAGGGCGGATTCTGTTTCAGAGAATTAACGATGATCCCCATGGTCATCCCGTTCCTTTAATAATCCTTTACTTCATCAGCTGGAAATCCACCATGGTTCTCTATACTCCTCTTTGCGTGGGAACAGGTAACTGGCTTGTTCCAAGAAGTATGTCTCAGAGCTTTTCAATTAACCGGTACGTTGAAAATTATTTGCAGGTGTTCAGCGTTTCACCATAATTGTGATAACGTTTGTTTGTGCCTCCAGAAACCCAAGAAGGCTGCGACGGACATAACTATGCTGAGGCGTAGCTGACTTGATTTTGCCTATTTTTGTTAGTGGAGACTGACAAGAATCCATTCTTGTAAGTATCATCTCACCATCATTTTTCCATTGTTTAAAAAGGCAGGAAAACTTTGCAAGTTAGCATTATAATTAGTAGCTGGAGGCTACGGTGTTTTTTTTTTTTTTTTTTCCTGTGGGATCGGTGTGGATGTGTTGGTCAGGCCCTCTGTCAGTTCCCCGGTTGGTTTTTATTATCCCCAGAGAGGAGAAGTGGGTATTAGTATGGCCGGTGAAAACTGCGGATCTGTATCAGAGAATTAAACAGGATCCGCATGGTAATCCCGTTCCTTTAAGAATCCTTTGCTTCATGACCTGGGAATCCACCATGGTTCTATATACTTGTCTATGCGTGGGCACAGGAAACTGGCTAGTTCCAAGAAGTATGCCTCAGAGCTTTTCAATGAACCAGTATGTTGACAATCCTTTGCAGGTTTTCAGCGTTTCACCATAATTGTGATAACGTGTGTATGTGCCTACTGAAACCAAATATGGCTGCTACGAACATAACTATGCTGAGGTGTAGCTGACTTGGTGTTGCCTATTTTTGTTAGTGGAGACTGACAAGAAGCCATTCTTCTAAGTGTCATCCCACCACCATTTTTCCATTGTTTTAAAATGCAGGGAAATTTTGCAAGTTAGCATTATAATTAGTAGCTGTAGGCTACGGTGTTTTTTTTTTTGTGTGGTCGATGTGGATGGTGGGGGTCAGGCCCTCTCTCAGTTCGCTGGTTAGTTTTTATTATCCCCAGAGAGGAGAAGTGGGCATGTGTTTGGCAGGTGAAAAGGGCGGATTCTGTTTCAGAGAATTAACGATGATCCCCATGGTCATCCCTTTCCTTTAATAATCCTTTACTTCATCAGCTGGAAATCCACCATGGTTCTCTATACTCCTCTTTGCGTGGGAACAGGTAACTGCCTTTTTCCCAGAAGTATGCCGCAGAGCTTTTCAATTAATCACTACGTTGAAAATTATTTGCAGGTGTTCAGCGTTTCACCATAATTGTGATAACGTTTGTTTGTGCCTCCTGAAACCCAAGAATGCTGCGATGGACATAGCTATGCTGAGGAGTAGCTGACTTGGTGTTGCCTATTTTTGTTAGTGGAGACTGACAAGAAGCCATTCTTCTAAGTATCATCCCAGCACCATTTTTCCATTGTTTTAAAATGCAGGGAAATTTTGCAAGTTAGCATTATAATTAGTAGCTGGAGGGTACGGTTTTTTTTTTTGTGTGGTCGATGTCGATGGTGGGGGTCAGGCCCTCTGTCAGTACGCTCGTTAGTTTTTATTATCCCCAGAGACTTGAAGTAGGCATGTGTTTAGCAGGTTAAAAGGGCGGATTCTGTTTCAGAGAATTAGCGATGATCCCCATGGTCATCCCATTCCTTTAATAATCCTTTACTTCATCAGCTGGAAATCCACCATGGTTCTATATACTCCTGTTTGAGTGGGAACAGGTAACTGGCTTGTTCCAAGAAGTATGCCGCAGAGCTTTTCAAATAACCATTACGTTCAAAATTATTTGCAGGTGTTCAGCGTTTCACCATAATTGTGAGAACGTTTGTTTGTGCCTCCTGAAACCCAGGAAGGCTGCGACGGACATAACTATGCTGAGGCGTAGCTGACTTGGTTTTGCCTATTTTTGTTAGTGGAGTCTGACAAGAATCCATTCTTGTAAGTATCATCTCACCATCATTTTTCCTTTGTTTAAAAATGCAGGAAAATTTTGCAAGTTAGCATTATAATTAGTAGCTGGAGGCTACGGTGTTTTTTTTTTTTTTTTTTCCTGTGGGGTCGGTGTGGATGTGTTGGTCCGGCCCTTTGTCAGTTCGCTGGTTTGTTTTTATTATTCCCAGAGAGGAGAAGTGGGTATTAGTATGGCAGGTGTAAACTGCGGATCTGTTTCAGAGAATTAAACAGGATCCGCATGGTAATCCCGTTCCTTTAAGAATCATTTGCTTCATGAGCTGGGAATCCACCATGGTTCTATATACTTGTCTACCCGTGGGCACAGGAAACTGGCTAGTTCCAAGAAGTATGCCTCAGAGCTTTTCAATTAACCAGTATGTTGACAATCCTTTGCAGGTTTTCAGCGTTTCACCATAATTGTGATAACGTGTGTATGTGCCTACTGAAACCAAATATGGCTGCTACGAACATAACTATGCTGAGGTGTAGCTGACTTGGTGTTGCCTATTTTTGTCAGTGGAGACTGACAAGAAGCCATTCTTCTAAGTATCATCCCACCATCATTTCTTCATTGTTTAAAAATGCTGGGAAATTTTACACATTTTCATTATAATTAGTAGCTGGAGGGTACTTTTTTGTTTTGTGGGGTCGGTCAGGATGGGTGTTCAGGCCCTCTGTCAGATCGCTGGTTTGTTTTTATTATCCCCAGGGAAGAGTAGTGGGCATGTGTTTGGCAGGTGAAAAGTGCGGATTCTGTTTCAGAGAATTAAACAGGATACGCATGGTCATCTCATTCCTTTAAGAATCCTTTGCTTCATCAGCTGGGATTCCACCATGTTTCTATATACTCCTCTATGCGTGGGCACAGGTACCTGGCTTGTTCCAAGAAGTATGCTGGAGAGTTTTCAAATTAACCAGTACGTTGAAAATTATTTGCAGGTTTTCAGCGTTTCACCATAATTTTGATAACGTTTGTATGTCCCTCCTGAAACCCAAGAAGGCTGCGACGGACATAACTATGCTGAGGAGTAGCTGACTTGGTGTTGCCTATTTTTGTTAGTGGAGACTGACAAGAAGCCATTCTTCTAAGTATCATCCCACCACCATTTTTCCATTGTTTTAAAATGCAGGGAAATTTTGCAAGTTAGCATTATAATTAGTAGCTGTAGGCTACGGTGTTTTTTTTTTTTGTGTGGTCGATGTGGATGGTCGGGGTCAGGCCCTCTGTCAGTTCGCTGGTTAGTTTTTATTATCCCCAGAGAGGAGAAGTGGGCATGTGTTTGGCAGGTGAAAAGGGCGGATTCTGTTTCAGAGAATTAACGATGATCCCCATGGTCATCCCATTCCTTTAATAATCCTTTACTTCATCAGCTGGAAATCCACCATGTTTCTATATACTCCTGTTTGCGTGGGAACAGGTAACTGGCTTCTTCCAAGAAGTATGCCGCAGAGCTTTTCAATTAACCAGTACGTTGAAAATTATTTGCAGGTGTTCAGCGTTTCACCATAATTGTGATAACGTGTGTTTGTGCCTCCTGAAATCCAAGAAGGCTGCGACGGACATAACTATGCTGAGGAGTAGCTGACTTGTTGTTGCCTATTTTTGTTAGTGGAGACTGACAAGAAGCCATTCTTCTAAGTATCATCACACCACCATTTTTCCATTGTTTTAAAATGCAGGGAAATTTTGCAAGTTAGCATTATAATAAGTAGCTGGAGGGTACGGTTTTTTTTGTGTGTGTGGTCGATGCGGATGGGGTGGGGTCAGGCCCTCTGTCAGTTCGCTGGTTAGTTTTTATTATCCCCAGAGAGGAGAAGTGGGCATGTGTGTGGCAGGTGAAAAGGGCGGATTCTGTTTCAGAGAATTAACGATGATCCCCATGGTCATCCCGTTCCTTTAATAATCCTTTACTTCATCAGCTGGAAATCCACCATGGTTCTCTATACTCCTCTTTGCGTGGGAACAGGTAACTGGCTTGTTCCAAGAAGTATGTCGCAGAGCTTTTCAATTAACCGGTACGTTGAAAATTATTTGCAGGTGTTCAGCGTTTCACCATAATTGTGATAACGTTTGTTTGTGCCTCCAGAAACCCAAGAAGGCTGCGACGGACATAACTATGCTGAGGCGTAGCTGACTTGATTTTGCCTATTTTTGTTAGTGGAGACTGACAAGAAGCCATTCTTCTAAGTATCATCTCACCATCATTTTTCCATTGTTTAAAAATGCAGGAAAATTTTGCAAGTTAGCATTATAATTAGTAGCTGGAGGCTACGGTGTTTTTTTTTTTTTTTTTTTTTCCTGTGGGGTCGGAGTGAATGTGTTGGACAGGCCCTCTGTCAGTTCCCCGGTTGGTTTTTGTTATCCCCAGAGAGGAGAAGTGGGTATTAGTATGGCAGGTGAAAACTGCCGATCTGTTTCAGAGAATTAAACAGGATCCGTATGGTAATCCCGTTCCTTTAAGAATCCTTTGCTTCATGAGCTGGGAATCCACCATGGTTCTATATACTTGTCCACGCGTGGGCACAGGAAACTGGCTAGTTCCAAGAAGTATGCCGCAGAGCTTTTCAATTAACCAGTATGTTGACAATCCTTTGCAGGTTTTCAGCGTTTCACCATAATTGTGATAACGTGTGTATGTGCCTACTGAAACCAAATATGGCTGCTACGGACATAACTATGCTGAGGCGTAGCTGACTTGATGTTGCCTATTTTTGTCAGTGGAGACTGACAAGAACCCATTCTTCTAAGTATCATCCCACCATCATTTCTCCATTGTTTAAAAATGCAGGGAAATTTTGCAAATTGGCATTATAATTAGTAGCTGGAGGGTACTTTTTTGTTTTGTGGGGTCAGTCAGGATGGGTGTTCAGGCCCTCTGTCAGATCGCTGGTTTGTTTTTATTATCCCCAGAGAAGAGTAGTGGGCATGTGTTTGGCAGGTGAAAAGTGCGGATTCTGTTTCAGAGAATTAAACAGGATCCGCATGGTCATCTCATTCCTTTAAGAATCCTTTGCTTCCTCAGCTGGGATTCCACCATGTTTCTATATACTCCTCTATGCGTGAGCACAGGTACCTGGCTTGTTCCAAGAATTATGTTGGAGAGTTTTCAAATTAACCAGTACATTGAAAATTATTTTCAGGTTTTCATCGTTTCATCATAATTTTGATAACGTTTGTATGTCCCTCCTGAAACCCAAGAAGGCTGCGACGGACATAACTATGCTGAGGAGTAGCTGACTTCGTGTTGCCTATTTTTGTTAGTGGAGACAGACAAGAAGCCATTCTTCTAAGTATGATCCCACCACCATTTTTCCATTGTTTTAAAATGCAGGGAAATTTTGCAAGTTAGCATTATAATTAGTAGCTGGAGGGTACGGTTTTTTTTTGTGTGTGTGGTCGATGTGGATGCGGGGGGTCAGGCCCTCTGTCAGTTCGTTTCTTAGTTTTTATTATCCCCAGAGAGGAGAAGTGGGCATGTGTTTGGCAGGTGAAAAGGGCGGATTCTGTTTCAGAGAATTAACGATGATCCCCATGGTCATCCCATTCCTTTAATAATCCTTTACTTCATCAGCTGGATATCCACCATGGTTCTATATACTCCTGTTTGCGTGGGAACAGGTAACTGGCTTGTTCCAAGAAGTATGCCGCAGAGCTTTTCAATTAACCACTACCTTGAAAATTATTTGCAGGTGTTCAGCGTTTCACCATAATTGTGATAACGTTTGTTTGTGCCTCCTGAAACCCAGGAAGTCTGCGATGGACATAGCTATGCTGAGGAGTAGCTGACTTAGTGTTGCCTATTTTTGTTAGTGGAGACTGACAAGAAGCCATTCTTCTAAGTATCATCCCACCACCATTTTTCCATTGTTTTAAAATGCAGGGATATTTTGCAAGTTAGCATTATAATTAGTAGCTGGAGGGTACGGTTTTTTTTTGTGTGTGGTCGATGTGGATGGTGGGGGTCAGGCCCTCTGTCAGTTCGCTGGTTAGTTTTTATTATCCCCAGAGAGGAGAAGTGGGCATGTGTTTGGCAGGTGAAAAGGGCGGATTCTGTTTCAGGGAATTAACGATGATCCCCATGGTCATCCCGTTCCTTTAATAATCCTTTACTTCATCAGCTGGAAATCCACCATGGTTCTATATACTCCTATTTGCGTGGGAACAGGTAACTGCCTTGTTCCAAGAAGTATGCCGCAGAGCTTTTTAATTAACCACTACGTTGAAAATTATTTGCAGGTGTTCAGCGTTTCACCATAATCGTGAGAACCTTTGTTTGTGCCTCCTGAAACCCAAGAATGCTGCGACGGACATAACTATGCTGAGGCGTAGCTGACTTGGTGTTGCCTATTTTTGTTAGTGGAGACTGACAAGAAGCCATTCTTCTAAGTATCATCCACCACCATTTTTCCATTGTTTTAAAATGCAGGGAAATTTTGCAAGTTAGCATTATAATTAGTAGCTGGAGGGTACGGTTTTTTTTTTTTGTGTGGTCGATGTGGATGGTGGGGGTCAGGCCTTCTGTCAGTTCGCTGGTTGGTTTTTATTATCCCCAGAGAGGAGAAGTGGGCATGTGTTTGGCAGGTGAAAAGGGCGGATTCTGTTTCAGAGAATTAACGATGATCCCCAGGTCATCCCCTTCCTTTAATAATCCTTTACTTCATCAGCTGGAAATCCACCATGGTTCTATATACTCCTCTTTGCGATGGAACAGGTAACTGGCTTGTTCAAAGAAGTATGCCGCAGAGCTTTTCAACTAACCACTACGTTGAAAATTATTGGCAGGTGTTCAGCGTTTCACCATAATTGTGAGAACCTTTGTTTGTGCGTCCTGAAACCCAAGAAGGCTGCGATGGACATAACTATGCTGAGGCGTAGCTGACTTGGTTTTGCCTATTTTTGTTAGTGGAGACTGACAAGAATCCATTCTTGTAAGTATCATCTCACCATCATTTTTCCATTGTTTAAAAATGCAGGAAAATTTTGCAAGTTAGCATTATAATTAGTAGCTGGAGGCTACGGTGTTTTTTGTTTTTTTTTTCCTGTGGGGTCGGTGTGGATGTGTTGGTCAGGCCCTCTGTCAGTTCCCCGGTTGGTTTTTACTATCCCCAGAGAGGAGAAGTGGGTATTAGTATGGCAGGTGAAAACTGCGGATGTGTTTCAGTGAATTAAACAGGATCCGCATGGTAATCCAGTTCCTTTAACAATGCTTTGCTTCATGAGCTGGGAATCCACCATGGTTCTATATACTTGTCCACGCGTGGGCACAGGAAACTGGCTAGTTCCAAGAAGTATTCCTCAGAGCTTTTCAATTAACCAGTATGTTGACAATCCTTTGCAGGTTTTCAGCGTTTCACCATAATTGTGATAACGTGTGTATGTGCCTACTGAATCCAAATATGGCTGCTACGGACATAACTATGCTGAGGCGTAGCTGACTTGGTGTTGCCTATTTTTGTCAGTGGAGACTGACAAGAAGCCATTCTTCTAAGTATCATCTCACCATCATTTCTCCATTGTTTAAAAATGCAAGGAAATTTTGCAAATTGGCATTATAATTAGTAGCTGAAGGGTACTTTCTTGTTTTGTGGGGTCGGTCAGGATGGGTGTTCAGGCCCTCTGTCAGATCGCTGGTTTGTTTTTATTATCCCCAGAGAAGAGTAGTGGGCATGTGTTTGGCAGGTGAAAAGTGCGGATTCTGTTTCAGAGAATTAAACAGGATCCACATGGTCATCTCATTCCTTTAAGAATCCTTTGCTTCATCAGCTGGGATTCCACCATGTTTCTATATACTCCTCTATGCGTGGGCACAGGTACCTGGCTTGTTCCAAGAATTATGCTGGAGAGTTTTCAAATTAACCAGTACGTTGAAAATTATTTTCAGGTGTTCAGCGTTTCACCATAATTTTGATAACGTTTGTATGTTCCTCCTGAAAGCCAAGAAGGCTGCGACGGACATAACTATGCTGAGGAGTAGCTGACTTGGTGTTGCCTATTTATGTTAGTGGAGACAGACAAGAAGCCATTCTTCTAAGTATGATCACACCACCATTTTTCCATTGTTTTAAAATACAGGGAAATTTTGCAAGTTAGCATTATAATTAGTAGCTGGAAGGTACGGTTTTTTTTTTTGTGTGTGGTCGATACGGATGGGGGGGGTCAGGCCCACTGTCAGTTCGCTGGTTAGTTTTTATTATCCCCAGAGAGGAGAAGTGGGCATGTGTTTGGCAGGTGAAAAGGGCGGATTCTGTTTCAGAGAATTAACGATGATCCCCATGGTCATCCCGTTCCTTTCATAATCCTTTACTTCATCAGCTGGAAATCCACCATGGTTCTATATACTCCTCTTTGCGTGGGAACAGGTAACTGCCTTGTTCCAAGAAGTATGCCGCAGAGCTTTTCAATTAACCACTACGTTGAAAATTATTTGCAGGTGTTCAGCGTTTTACCATAATTGTGAGAACCTTTGTTTGTGTCTCCTGAAACCCTAGAAGGCTGCGACGGACATAACTATGCTGAGGTGTAGCTGACTTGGTGTTGCCTATTTTTGTTAGTGGAGACTGACAAGAAGCCATTCTTCTAATTATCATCCCACCACCATTTTTTCATTGTTTTAAAATGCAGGGAAATTTTGCAAGTTAGCATTATAATTAGTAGCTGGAGGCTACGGTGTTTTTTTTTTTTTAATCCTGTGGGTTCAGTGTGGATGTGTTGGTCAGGCCCTCTGTCAGTTCCCCGGTTGGTTTTTATTATCCCCAGAGAGGAGAAATGGGTATTAGTATGGCAGGTGAAAACTGCGGATCTGTTTCAGAGAATTAAACAGGATCCGCATGGTAATCCCGTTCCTTTAACAATCCTTTGCTTCATGAGCTGGGAATCCACCATGGTTCTATATACTTGTCTATGCGTGGGCACAGGAAACTGGCTAGTTCCAAGAAGTGTGCCTCAGAGCTATTCAATGAACCAGTATGTTGACAATCCTTTGCAGGTTTTCAGCGTTTCACCATAATTGTGATCACGTGTGTATGTGCCTACTGAAACCAAATATGGCTGCTACGGACATAACTATGCTGAGGCGTAGCTGACTTGGTGTTGCCTATTTTTGTCAGTGGAGACTGACAAGAAGCCATTCTTCTAAGTATCATCCCACCATCATTTCTCCATTGTTTAAAAATGCAGGGAAATTTTGCAAATTGGCATTATAATTAGTAGCTGGAGGGTCCTTTTTTGTTTTGTGGGGTCGGTCAGGATGGGTGTTCAGGCCCTCTGTCAGATCGCTGGTTTGTTTTTATTATCCCCAGAGAAGAGTAGTGGGCATGTGTTTGGCAGGTGAAAAGTGCGGATTCTGTTTCAGAGAATGATACAGGATCCGCATGCTCCTCCCGTTCCTTTAGAAAAATTTGCTTCATCAGGTGGGAATCCACCATGGTTCTAAATACTCCTCTATGTGTGGGCAAAGGTAACTAGCTTGTTCCAAGAAGTATGCCGCAGAGCTTTTCAATTAAGCAGTACGTTGAAAATCATTTGCAGGTGTTCAGCGTTTCACCATAATTGTGATAACGTTTGTTTGTGCCTCCTGAAACACAAGAAGGCGGCGACGGACATAACTATGCTGAGGAGTAGCTGACTTGGTGTTGCCTATTTGTGTTAGTGGAGACAGACAAGAAGCCATTCTTCTAAGTATGAACCCACCACCATTTTTCCATTGTTTTAAAATGCAGGGACATTTTGCAAGTTAGCATTATAATTAGTAGCTGGAGGGTACGGTTTTTTTTTTTGTGTGTGGTCGATGTGGATGGGGGGGGGTCAGGCCCTCTGTCAGTTCGCTGGTTAGTTTTTATTAACCCCAGAGAGGAGAAGTGGGCATGTGTTTGGCAGGTGAAAAGGGCGGGTTCTGTTTCAGAGAATTAATGATGATCCCCATGGTCATCCCGTTCCTTTAATAATCCTTTACTTCATCAGCTGGAAATCCACCATGGTTCTCTATACTCCTCTTTGCGTGGGAACAGGTAACTGGCTTGTTCCAAGAAGTATGCCGCAGAGCTTTTCAATTAACCACTACGTTGAAAATTATTTGCAGGTGTTCAGCGTTTCACCATAATTGTGAGAACCTTTGTTTGTGCGTCCTGAAACCCAAGAAGGCTGCGATCGACATAACTATGCTGAGGCGTAGCTGACTTGGTTTTGCCTATTTTTGTTAGTGGAGACTGACAAGAATCCATTCTTGTAAGTATCATCTCACCATCATTTTTCCATTGTTTAAAAATGCAGGAAAATTTTGCAAGTTAGCATTATAATTAGTAGCTGGAGGCTACGGTGTTTTTTGTTTTTTTTTTCCTGTGAGGTCGGTGTGGATGTGTTGGTCAGGCCCTCTGTCAGTTCCCCGGTTGGTTTTTATTATCCCCAGAGAGGAGAAGTGGGTATTAGTATGGCAGGTGAAAACTGCGGATGTGTTTCAGAGAATTAAACAGGATCCGCATGGTAGTCCAGTTCCTTTAACAATGTTTTGCTTCATGAGCTGGGAATCCACCATGGTTCTATATACTTGTCCACACGTGGGCACAGGAAACTGGCTAGTTCCAAGAAGTATGCCTCAGAGCTTTTCAATTAACCAGTATGTTGACAATCCTTTGCAGGTTTTCAGCGTTTCACCATAATTGTGATAACGTGTGTATGTGCCTACTGAATCCAAATAAGGCTGCTACGGACATAACTATGCTGAGGCGTAGCTGACTTGGTGTTGCCTATTTTTGTCAGTGGAGACTGACAAGAAGCCATTCTTCTAAGTATCATCCCACCATCATTTCTCCATTGTTTAAAAATGCAGGGAAATTTTGCAAATTGGCATTATAATTAGTAGCTGGAGGGTACTTTTTTGTTTTCTGGGGTCGGTCAGGATGGGTGTTCAGGCCCTCTGTCAGATCACTGGTTTGTTTTTATTATCCCCAGAGAAGAGTAGTGGGCATGTGTTTGGCAGGTGAAAAGTGCGGATTCTGTTTCAGAGAATTAAACAGGATACGCATGGTCATCTCATTCCTTTAAGAATCCTTTGCTTCATCAGCTGGGATTCCACCATGTTTCTATATACTCCTCTATGCGTGGGCACAGGCACCTGGCTTGTTCCAAGAATTATGCTGGAGAGTTTTCAAATTAACCAGTACGTTGAAAATTATTTGCAGGTTTTCAGCGTTTCACCATAATTTTGATAACGTTTGTATGTCCCTCCTGAAATCCAAGAAGGCTGCGACGGACATAACTATGCTGAGGAGTAGCTGACTTGGTGTTGCCTATTTTTGTTAGTGGAGACTGACAAGAAGCCATTCTTCTAAGTATCATCCCACCACCATTTTTCCATTGTTTTAAAATGCAGGGAAATTTTGCAAGTTAGCATTATAATTAGTAGCTGGAGGCTACGGTGTTTTTTTTTTTTTATCCTGTGGGTTCGGTGTGGATGTGTTGGTCAGGCCCTCTGTCAGTTCCCCGGTTGGTTTTTATTATCCCCAGAGAGGAGAAGTGAGTATTAGTATGGCAGGTGAAAACTGCGGATCTGTTTCAGAGAATTAAACAGGATCCGCATGGTAATCCCGTTCCTTTAACAATCCTTTGCTTCATGAGCTGGGAATCCACCATGGTTCTATATACTTTTCTATGCGTGGGCACAGGAAACTGGTTAGTTCCAAGAAGTGTGCCTCAGAGCTTTTCAATGAACCAGTATGTTGACAATCCTTTGCAGGTTTTCAGCGTTTCACCATAATTGTCATAAAGTGTGTATGTGCCTACTGAAACCAAATATGGCTGCTACGGACATAACTATGCTGAGGCGTAGCTGACTTGGTGTTGCCTATTTTTGTCAGTGGAGACTGACAAGAAGCCATTCTTCTAAGTATCATCCCACCACCATTTTTCCATTGTTTTAAAATGCAGGGAAATTTTGCAAGTTAGCATTATAATTAGTACCTGGAGGGTACGGTTTTTTTTTTTTGTGTGTGGTCGATGTGGATGTGGGGGGGTCAGGCCCTCTGTCAGTTGGCCGGTTAGTTTTTATTATCCCCAGAGAGGAGAAGTGGGCATGTGTTTGGCAGGTGAAAAGGGCGGATTCTGTTTCAGAGAATTAACGATGATCCCCATGGTCATCCCGTTCCTTTCATAATCCTTTACTTCATCAGCTGGAAATCCACCATGGTTCTATATACTCCTCTTTGCGTGGGAACAGGTAACTGGCTTGTTCCAAGAAGTATGCGGCAGAGCTTTTCAATTAACCACTACGTTGAAAATTATTTGCAGGTGTTCAGCGTTTCACCATAATTGTGATAACGTGTGTTTGTGCCTCCTGAAACCCAAGAAGGCTGCGACGGACATAACTATGCTGAGGAGTAGCTGACTTGGTGTTGCCTATTTTTGATAGTGGAGACTGACAAGAAGCCATTCTTCTAAGTATCATCCCACCACCATTTTTCCATTGTTTTAACATGCAGGGAAATTTTGCAAGTTAGCATTATAATTAGTAGCTGGAGGGTACGGTTTTTTTGTGTGTGTGGTCGATGTGGATGGTGGGGGTCAGGCCCTCTGTCAGTTCGCTGGTTAGTTTTTATTATCCCCAGAGAGGAGAAGTGGGCATGTGTTTGGCAGGTGAAAAGGGCGGATTCTGTTTCAGAGAATTAACGATGATCCCCATGGTCATCCCGTTCCTTTAATAATCCTTTACTGCATGAGCTGGAAATCCACCATGGTTCTATATACTCCTCTTTTTGTGGGAACAGATAACTGGTTTGTTCCAAGAAGTATGCCGCAGAGCTTTTCAATTAACCACTACGTTGAAAATTATTTTCAGGTGTTCAGCGTTTCACCATAATTGTGATAACGTGTGTTTGTGCCTCCTGAAACCCAAGAAGCCTGCGACGGACAAAACTATCCTGAGGCGTAGCTGACTTGGTGTTGCCTATTTTTGTTAGTGGAGACTGACAAGAAGCCATTCTTCTAAGTATCATCCCACCACCATTTTTCCATTGTTTTAAAATGCAGGGAAATTTTGCAAGTTAGCATTATAATTAGTAGCTGGAATGTTCGGTATTTTTTTGTGTGTGTGGTCGATGTGGATGGGGGGGTCAGGCCCTCTGTCAGTTCGCTGGTTAGTTTTTATTATCCCCAGAGAGGAGAAGTGGGCATGTGTTTGGCAGGTGAAAAGGGCGGATTCTGTTGCAGAGAATTAACGAAGATCCCCATGGTCATCCCGTTCCTTTAATAATCCTTTACTTCATCAGCTGGAAATCCACCATGGTTCTATATACTCCTCTTTGCGTGGGAACAGGTAACTGGCTTGTTCCAAGAAGTGTGCCGCAGAGCTTGTCAATTAACCACTACGTTGAAAATTATTTGCAGGTGTTCAGCGTTTCACCATAATTGTGATAACGTTTGTTTGTGCCTCCTGAAACCCAAGAAGGCTGCGATGGACATACCTATGCTGAGGAGTAGCTGACTTGGTGTTGCCTATTTTTGTTAGTGGAGACTGACCAGAAGCCATTCTTCTAAGTATCATCCCACCACCATTTTTCCATTGTTTTAAAATGCAGGGAAATTTTGCAAGTTAGCATTATAATTAGTAGCTGGAGGGTACGGTTTTTTTTTGTGTGTGGTCGATGTGGATGGTGGGGGTCAGGCCCTCTGTCAGTTCGCTGGTTAGTTTTTATTATCCCCAGAGAGGAGAAGTGGGCATGTGTTTGGCAGGTGAAAAGGGCGGATTCTGTTTCAGAGAATTAACGATGATCCCCATGGTCATCCCGTTCCTTTAATAATCCTTTACTTCATCAGCTGGAAATCCACCATGGTTCTATATACTCCTCTTTGCGTGGGAACAGGTAACTGGCTTGTTCCAAAAAGTATGCTGCAGAGCTTTTCAATTAACCATTACGTTGAAAATTATTTGCAGGTGTTCAGCGTTTCACCATAATTGTGATAACGTTTGTTTGTGCCTCCTGAAACCCAAGAGTCCTGCGACGGACATAACTATGCTGAGGCGTAGCTGACTTGGTTTTGCCTATTTTTGTTAGTGGAGACTGACAAGAATGCATTCTTGTAAGTATCATCTCACCATCATTTTTCCATTGTTAAAAAAGGCAGGAATGTTTTGCATGTTAGCATTATAATTAGTAGCTGGAGGCTACGGTGTTTTTTTTTTTTTTTTTCCTGTGGCGTCGGTGTGGATGTGATGGTCTGGCCCTCTGTCAGTTCGCTGGTTTGTTTTTATTATTCCCAGAGAGGAGAAGTGGGTATTAGTATGGCAGGTGAAAACTGCGGATCTGTTTCAGAGAATTAAACAGGATCCGCATGGTAATCCCGTTCCTTTAAGAATCCTTTGCTTCATGAGCTGGGAATCCACCATGGTTCTATATACTTCTCTATGCGTGGGCACAGGAAACTGGCTTGTTCCAAGAAGTATGCCTCAGAGCTTTTCAATGAACCAGTATGTTGAAAATCCTTTGCAGGTTTTCAGCGTTTCACCATAATTGTGATAACGTGTGTATGTGCCTACTGAAACCAAATATGGCTGCTACGGACATAACTATGCTGAGGCGTAGCTGACTTGGTGTTGCCTATTTTTGTCAGTGGAGACTGACAAGAAGCCATTCTTCTAAGTATCATCCCACCATCATTTCTCCATTGTTTAAAAATGCAGGGAAATTTTGCAAATTGGCATTATAATTAGTAGCTGGAGGGTACTTTTTTGTTTTGTGGGGTCGGTCAGGATGGGTGTTCAGGCCCTCTGTCAGATCGCTGGTTTGTTTTTATTATCCCCAGAGAAGAGTAGTGGGCATGTGTTTGGCAGGTGAAAAGTGCGGATTCTGTTTCAGAGAATTAAACAGGATCCGCATGGTCATCTCATTCCTTTAAGAATCCTTTGCTTCATCAGCTGGGATTCCACCATGTTTCTGTATACTCCTCTATGCGTGGGCACAGGTACCTGGCTTGTTCCAAGAAGTATGCTGGAGAGTTTTCAAATTAACCAGTACGTTGAAAATTATTTGCAGGTGTTCAGCGTTTCACCATAATTTTGATAACGTTTGTATGTCCCTCTTGAAACCCAAGAAGGCTGCGACAGACATAACTATGCTGAGGCGTAGCTGACTTGGTGTTGCCTATTTTTGTTAGTGGAGACAGACAAGAAGCCATTCTTCTAAGTATGATCCCACCACCATTTTTCCATTGTTTTAAAATGCAGGGAAATTTTGCAAGTTAGCATTATAATTAGTAGCTGGAGGGTACGGTTTTTTTTTTTTTGTGTGGTCTATGTGGATGGTGGGGGTCAGGCCCTCTGTCAGTTCACTGGTTAGTTTTTATTATCCCCAGAGAGGAGAAGTGGGCATGTGTTTGGCAGGTGAAAAGGGCGGATTCTGTTTCAGAGAATTAACGATGATCCCCATGGTCATCCCGTTCCTTTAATAATCCTTTACTTCATCAGCTGGAAATCCACCATGGTTCTATATACTCCTCTTTGCGTGGGAACAGGTAACTGGCTTGTTCCAAGAAGCATGCCGCAGAGCTTTTCAATTAACCAGTACGTTGAAAATTATTTGCAGGTGTTCAGTGTTTCACCATAATTGTGATAACGTGTGTTTGAGCCTCCTGAAACCCAAGAAGGCTGCGACGGACATAACTATGCTGAGGAGTAGCTGACTTTGTGTTGCCTATTTTTGTTAGTGGAGACTGACAAGAAGCCATTCTTCTAAGTATCATCCCACCACCATTTTTCCATTGTTTTAAAGTGCAGGGAAATTTTGCAAGTTAGCATTATAATTAGTAGCTGGAGGGTACGGTTTTTTTTTTGGGGGTGGTCGATGTGGATGGGGGGGTCAGGCCCTCTGTCAGTTCGCTGGTTAGTTTTTATTATCCCCAGAGAGGAGAAGTGGGCATGTGTTTGGCAGGTGAAAAGGGCGGATTCTGTTTCAGAGAATTAACGATGATCCCCATGGTCATCCCATTCCTTTAATAATCCTTTACTTCATCAGCTGGAAATCCACCATGGTTCTATATACTCCTCTTTGCGTGGGAACAGGTAACTGGCTTGTTCCAAGAAGTATGCCGCAGAGCTTTTCAATTAACCACTACGTTGAAAATTATTTGCAGGTGTTCAGCGTTTCACCATAATTGTGAGAACCTTTGTTTGTGCCTCCTGAAAGCCAAGAAGGCTGCGACGGACATAACTATGCTGAGGAGTAGCTGACTTGGTGTTGCCTATTTTTGTTAGTGGAGACTGACAAGAAGCCATTCTTCTAAGTATCATCCCACCACCATTTTTCCATTGTTTTATAATGCAGGGAAATTTTGCAAGTTAGCATTATAATTAGTAGCTGGAGGGTACGGTTTTTTTTTTTTGGGGTGTGGTCGATGTGGACGGGGGGGGGGGCAGTCCCTGTGTCAGTTCGCTGGTTAGTTTTTATTATCCCCAGAGAGGAGAAGCGGGCATGTGTTTGGCAGGTGAAAAGGGCGGATTCTGTTTCAGAGAATTAACGATGATCCTCATGGTCATACCGTTCCTTTAATAATCCTTTACTTCATCAGCTGGAAATCCACCATGGTTCTCTATACTGCTCTTTGCGTGGGAACAGGTAACTGCCTTGTTCCAAGAAGTATGCCGCAGAGCTTTTCAATTAACCACTACGTTCAACATTATTTGCAGGTGTTCAGCGTTTCACCATAATTGTGATAACGTGTGTTTGTGCCTCCTGAAACCCAAGAAGGCTGCGATGGACGTAGCTATGCTGAGGAGTAGCTGACTTGGTGTTGCCTATTTTTGTTAGTGGAGACTGACAAGAAGCCATTCTTCTAAGGATCATCCCACCACCATTTTTCCATTGTTTTAAAATGCAGGGAAATTTTGCAAGTTAGCATTATAATTAGTAGCTGGAGGGTACGGTTTTTTTTTGTGTGTGTGTGGTCGATGTGGATGGGGTGGTCAGGCCCTCTGTCAGTTCGCTGGTTAGTTTTTATTATCCCCAGAGAGGAGAAGTGGGCATGTGTTTGGCAGGTGAAAAGGGCGGATTCTGTTTCAGAGAATTAACGATGATCCCCATGGTCATCCCGTTCCTTTAATAATCCTTTACTTGATCAGCTGGAAATCCACCATGGTTCTATATACTCCTCTTTGCGTGGGAACAGGTAACTGGCTTGTTCCAAGAAGTATGCCGCAGATCTTTTCAATTAACCAGTTCGTTGAAAATTATTTGCAGGTGTTCAGTGTTTCACCATAATTGTGATAACGTGTGTTTGAGCCTCCTGAAACCCAAGAAGGCTGCGACGGACATAACTATGCTGAGGAGTAGCTGACTTTGTGTTGCCTATTTTTGTTAGTGGAGACTGACAAGAAGCCATTCTTCTAAGTATCATCCCACCACCATTTTTCCATTGTTTTAAAGTGCAGGGAAATTTTGCAAGTTAGCATTATAATTAGTAGCTGGAGGGTACGGTTTTTTTTTTGGGGGTGGTCGATGTGGATGGGGGGGTCAGGCCCTCTGTCAGTTCGCTGGTTAGTTTTTATTATCCCCAGAGAGGAGAAGTGGGCATGTGTTTGGCAGGTGAAAAGGGCGGATTCTGTTTCAGAGAATTAACGATGATCCCCATGGTCATCCCATTCCTTTAATAATCCTTTATTCATCAGCTGGAAATCCACCATGTTTCTATATACTCCTGTTTGCGTGGGAACAGGTAACTGGCTTGTTCCAAGAAGTATTCCGCAGAGCTTTTCAATTAACCACTACGTTGAAAATTATTTGCAGGTGTTCAGCGTTTCACCATAATTGTGAGAACCTTTGTTTGTGCCTCCTGAAACCCAAGAAGGCTGCGACGGACATAACTATGCTGAGGAGTAGCTGACTTGGTGTTGCCTATTTTTGTTAGTGGAGACTGACAAGAAGCCATTCTTCTAAGTATCATCCCACCACCATTTTTCCATTGTTTTATAATGCAGGGTAATTTTGCAAGTTAGCATTATAATTAGTAGATGGAGGGTACGGTTTTTTTTTGTGTGTGTGGTCGATGTGGATGGGGGGGTCACGCCCTCTGTCAGTTCGCTGGTTAGTTTTTATTATCCCCAGAGAGGAGAAGTGGGCATGTGTTTGGCAGGTGAAAAGGTCGGATTCTGTTTCAGAGAATTAACGATGATCCCCATGGTCATCCCGTTCCTTTAATAATCATTTACTTCATCAGCTGGAAATCCACCATGGTTCTATATACTCCTCTTTGCTTGGGAACAGGTAACTGGCTTGTTCCAAGAAGTATGCCGCAGAGCTTTTCAATTAACCACTACGTTGAAAATTATTTGCAGGTGTTCAGCGTTTCACCATAATTGTGATAACGTGTGTTTGTGTCTCCTGAAACCCAAGAAGGCAGCGACGGACATAACTATGCTGAGGAGTAGCTGACTTGGTGTTGCCTTTTTTCGTTAGTGGAGACTGACAGGAAGCCATTCTTCTAAGTATCATCCCACCACCATTTTTCCATTGTTTTAAAATGCAGGGAAATTTTGCAAGTTAGCATTATAATTAGTAGCTGGAGGGTTCGGTTTTTCTTTTTGTGTGTTGTCGATGTGGATGGGGGGGTCAGGCCCTCTGTCAGTTCGCTGGTTAGTTTTTATTATCCCCAGAGAGGAGAAGTGGGCATGTGTTTGGCAGCTGAAAAGGGCGGATTCTGTTTCAGAGAATTAACGGTGATCCCCATGGTCATCCCGTTCCTTTAATAATCCTTTACTTCATCAGCTGGAAATCCACCATGGTTCTATATACTCCTCTTTGCGTGGGAACAGGTAACTGGCTTGTTCCAAGAAGTATTCCGCAGAGATTTTCAATTAACCAGTACGTTGAAAATTATTTGCAGGTGTTCAGCGTTTCACCATAATTGTGATAACGTTTGTTTGTGCCTCCTGAAACCCAAGAAGGCTGCGACGGACATAACTATGCTGAGGAGTAGCTGACTTGGTGTTGCCTATTTTTGTTAGTGGAGACTGACAAGAAGCCATTCTTCTAAGTATCATCCCACCACCATTTTTCCATTGTTTTAAAATGCAGGGAAATTTTGCAAGTTAGCATTATAATTAGTAGCTGGACGGTACGGTTCTTTTTTTTTTGTGTGGTCGATGTGGAAGTTGGGGGTCAGGCCCTCTGTCAGTTCGCTGGTTAGTTTTTATTATCCCCAGAGAAGAGTAGTGGGCATGTGTTTGGCAGGTGAAAAGTGCGGATTCTGTTTCAGAGAATTAAACAGGATCCGCATGGTCATCTCATTCCTTTAAGAATCCTTTGCTTCATCAGCTGGGATTCCACCATGTTTCTATATACTCCTCTATGCGTGGGCACAGGTACCTGGCTTGTTCCAAGAAGTATGCTGGAGAGTTTTCAAATTAACCAGTACGTTGAATATTATTTGCAGGTGTTCAGCGTTTCACCATAATTTTGATAACGTTTGTATGTCCCTCCTGAAACCCAAGAAGGCTGCGACGGACATAACTATGCTGAGGAGTAGCTGACTTGGTGTTGCCTATTTTTGTTAGTGGAGACTGACAAGAAGCCATTCTTCTAAGTATGATCCCACCACCATTTTTACATTGTTTTAAAATGCAAGGAAATTTTGCAAGTTAGCATTATAATTAGTAGCTGGAGGGTACGGTTTTTTTTTGTGTGTGGTCTATGTGGATGGTGGGGGTCAGGCCCTCTGTCAGTTCACTGGTTAGTTTTTATTATCCCCAGAGAGGAGAAGTGGGCATGTGTTTGGCAGGTGAAAAGGGCGGATTCTGTTTCAGAGAATTAACGATGATCCCCATGGTCATCCCGTTCCTTTAATAATCCTTTACTTGATCAGCTGGAAATCCACCATGGTTCTATATACTCCTCTTTGCGTGGGAACAGGTAACTGGCTTGTTCCAAGAAGTATGTCGCAGAGCTTTTCAATTAACCACTACGTTGAAAATTATTTGCAGGTGTTCAGCGTTTCACCATAATTGTGATAACGTTTGTTTGTGCCTCCTGAAACCCAAGAAGGCTGCGACGGACATAACTATGCTGAGGAGTAGCTGACTTGGTGTTGCCTATTTTTGTTAGTGGAGACTGACAAGAAGCCATTCTTCTAAGTATCATCCCACCACCATTTTTCCATTGTTTTAAAATGCAGGGAAATTTTGCAAGTTAGCATTATAATTAGTAGCTGGAGGGTACGGTTCTTTTTTTTTTGTGTGGTCGATGTGGAAGTTGGGGGTCAGGCCCTCTGTCAGTTCGCTGGTTAGTTTTTATTATCCCCAGAGAAGAGTAGTGGGCATGTGTTTGGCAGGTGAAAAGTGCGGATTCTGTTTCAGAGAATTAAACAGGATCCGCATGGTCATCTCATTCCTTTAAGAATCCTTTGCTTCATCAGCTGGGATTCCACCATGTTTCTATATACTCCTCTATGCGTGGGCACAGGTACCTGGCTTGTTCCAAGAAGTATGCTGGAGAGTTTTCAAATTAACCAGTACGTTGAAAATTATTTGCAGGTTTTCAGCGTTTCACCATAATTTTGATAACGTTTGTATGTCCCTCCTGAAACCCAAGAAGGCTGCGACGGACATAACTATGCTGAGGAGTAGCTGACTTGGTGTTGCCTATTTTTGTTAGTGGAGACAGACAAGAAGCCATTCTTCTAAGTATCATCCCACCACCATTTTTCCATTGTTTTAAAATGCAGGGAAATTTTGCAAGTTAGCATTATAATTAGTAGCTGGAGGGTACGGTTTTTTTTTGTGTGTGTGATCGATGTGGATGGGGGGTGGGGTCAGGCCCTCTGTCAGTTCGCTGGTTAGTTTTTATTATCCCCAGAGAGGAGAAGTGGGCATGTGTTTGGCAGGTGAAAAGGGCAGATTCTCTTTCAGAGAATTAACGATGATCCCCATGGTCATCCCGTTCCTTTAATAATGCTTTACTTCATCAGCTGGAAATCCACCATGGTTCTATATACTCCTCTTTGCGTGGGAACAGGTAACTGGCTTGTTCCAAGAAGTGTGCCGCAGAGCTTTTCAATTAACCACTACGTTGAAAATTATTTGCAGGTGTTCAGCGTTTCACCATAATTGTGATAACGTTTGTTTGTGCCTCCTGAAACCCAAGAAGGCTGCGATGGACATACCTATGCTGAGGAGTGGCTGACTTGGTGTTGCCTATTTTTGTTAGTGGAGACTGACAAGAAGCCATTCTTCTAAGTATCATCCCACCACCATTTTTCCATTGTTTTAAATTCAGGGAAATTTTGCAAGTTAGCATTATAATTAGTAGCTGGAGGGTACGGTTTTTTTTTTTTCTGTGTGGTCGATGTGGATGGAGGGGTCAGACCCTCTGTCAGTTCGCTCGTTAGTTTTTATTATCCTCAGAGAAGAGTAGTGGGCATGTGTTTGGCAGGTGAAAAGGGCGGATTCTGTTTCAGAGAATTAACGATGATCCCCATGGTCATCCAGTTCCTTTAATAATCCTTTACTTCATCAGCTGGAAATTCACCATGGTTCTATATACTCCTCTTTGCGTGGGAACAGGTAACTGGCTTGTTCCAAAAAGTATGCCGCAGAGCTTTTCAATTTACCACTACGTTGAAAATTATTTGCAGGTGTTCAGCGTTTCACCATAATTGTGATAACGTTTGTTTGTGCCTCCTGAAACCCAAGAAGCCTGCAACGGACATAACTATGCTGAGGTGTAGCTGACTTGGTTTTGCCTATTTTTGTTAGTGGAGACTGACAAGAATCCATTCTTCTAAGTATCATCTCACCATCATTTTTCCATTGTTTAAAAATGCAGGAATGTTTTGCAAGTTAGCATTATAATTAGTAGCTGGAGGCTACGGTGTTTTTATTTTTTTTCCTGTGGGTTCGGTGTCGATGTGTTGGTCAGGCCCTCTGTCAGTTCGCTGGTTTGTTTTTATTATTCCCAGAGAGGAGAAGTGGGTATTAGTATGGCAGGTGAAAACTGCGGATCTGTTTCAGAGAATTAAACAGGATCCGCATGGTAATCCCGTTCCTTTAAGAATCCTTTGCTTCATGAGCTGGGAATCCACCATGGTTCTATATACTTCTCTATGCGTGGGCACAGGAAACTGCCTTGTTCCAAGAAGTGTGCCTCAGAGCTTTTCAATGAACCAGTATGTTGAAAATCCTTTGCAGGTTTTCAGCGTTTCACCATAATTGTGATAACGTGTGTATGTGCCTACTGAAACCAAATATGGCTGCTACGGACATAACTATGCTGAGGTGTAGCTGACTTGGTGTTGCCTATTTTTGTCAGTGGAGACTGAGAAGAAGCCATTCTTCTAAGTATCATCCCACCATCATTTCTCCATTGTTTAAAAATGCAGGGAAATTTTGCAAATTGGCATTATAATTAGTAGCTGGAGGGTACTTTTTTGTTTTGTGGGGTCGGTCAGGATGGGTGTTCAGGCCCTCTGTCAGATCGCTGGTTTGTTTTTATTATCCCCAGAGAAGAGTAGTGGGCATGTGTTTGGCAGGTGAAAAGTGCGGATTCTGTTTCAGAGAATTAAACAGGATCCGCATGGTCATCTCATTCCTTTAAGAATCCTTTGCTTCATAAGCTGGGATTCCACCATGTTTCTATATACTCCTCTATGCGTGGGCACAGGTACCTGGCTTGTTCCAAGAAGTATGCTGGAGAGTTTTCAAATTAACCAGTACGTTGAAAATTATTTGCAGGTTTTCAGCGTTTCACCATAATTTTGATAACGTTTGTATGTCCCTCCTGAAACTCAAGAAGGCTGCGACAGACATAACTATGCTGAGGAGTAGCTGACTTGGTGTTGCCTATTTTTGTTGGTGGAGACAGACAAGAAGCCATTCTTCTAAGTATCATCCCACCATCATTTTTCCATTGTTTTAAAATGCAGGGAAATTTGCAAGTTCGCATTATAATTAGTAGCTGGAGGGTACGGTTTTTTTTTTTTATGCGGTCGATGTGGATGGGGGGGTCAGGCCCTCTGTCAGTTCGCTGGTTAGTTTTTATTATCCCCAGAGAGGAGAAGTGGGCATGTGTTTGGCAGGTGAAAAGTTCGGATTCTGTTTCAGAGAATGAAACAGGATCCGCATGCTCATCCCGTTCCTTTAGGAAACTTTCGCTTCATCAGCTGGGAATCCACCATGGTTCTATATACTCCTCTATGTGTGGGCACAGGTAACTGGCTTGTTCCAAGAAGTATGCCGCAGAGCTTTTCAATTAACCACTACGTTGAAAATTATTTGCAGGTTTTCAGCGTTTCACCATAATTCTTATAAAGTTTGTATGTGTCTCCTGAAACCCAATATGGCTGCCAAGGACATAGGTATGCTGAGGCGTAGCTGACTTCGTGTTGCCTATTTTTGTTAGTGGAGACTGACAAGAAGCCATTCTTCTAAGTATCATCCCACCATCATTTTTCCATTGTTTAAAAATGTAGGGAAATTTTGCAAGTTAGCATTATAATTAGTAGCTGGAGGGTACTATTTTTTTTTTTTTGTGGGGTCAGTGTGGATGGGTTGGTAAGGCCCTCTGTCAGTTCGCTGGTTTGTTTTTATTATCCCCAGAGAGGGGAAGTGGGTATTAGTATCGCAGGTGAAAACTGCGGATCTGTTTCAGAGAATTAAACAGGATCCGCATGGTAATCCAGTTTCTTTAAGTATCCTTTGCTTCATGAGCTGGGAATCCACCATGGTTCTATATACTTCTCTATGCGTGGGCACAGAAAACTGGCTTGTTCCAAGAAGTATGCCTCAGAGCTTTTCAATTAACCAGTATGTTGAAAATCCTTTGCAGGTGTTCAGCGTTTCACCATAATTGTGATCACGTGTGTATGTGCCTACTGAAACCAAATATGGCTGCTACGGACATAACTATGCTGAGGCGTAGCTGACTTGGTGTTGCCTATTTTTGTCAGTGGAGACTGACAAGAAGCCATTCTTCTAAGTATCATCCCACCATCATTTCTCCATTGTTTAAAAATGCAGGGAAATTTTGCAAATTGGCATTATAATTAGTAGCTGGAGGGTCCTTTTTTTTTTTGTGGGTTCGGTCAGGATGGGTGTTCAGGCCCTCTGTCAGATCGCTGGTTTGTTTTTATTGTCCCCAGAGAAGAGTAGTGGGCATGTGTTTGGCAGGTGAAAAGTGCGGATTCTGTTTCAGAGAATGATACAGGATCCGCATGCTCCTCCCGTTCCTTTAGAAAAATTTGCTTCATCAGGTGGGAATCCACCATGGTTCTAAATACTCCTCTATGTGTGGGCAAAGGTAACTAGCTTGTTTCAAGAAGTATGCCGCAGAGCTTTTCAATTAAGCAGTACGTTGAAAATCATTTGCAGGTGTTCAGCGTTTCACCATAATTGTGATAACGTTTGTTTGTGCCTCCTGAAACACAAGAAGGCGGCGACGGACATAACTATGCTGAGGAGTAGCTGACTTGGTGTTGCCTATTTTTGTTAGTGGAGACTGACAAGAAGCCATTCTTCTAAGTATCATCCCACCACCATTTTTCCATTGTTTTAAAAAGCAGGGAAATTTTGCAAGTTAGCATTATAATTAGTAGCTGGAGGGTACGGTTTTTTTTTGTGTGTGTGGTCGATGTGCATGGGGGCTCAGGCCCTCTGTCAGTTCGCTGGTTAGTTTTTATTATCCCCAGAGAGGTGAAGTGGGCATGTGTTTGGCAGGTGAAAAAGGCGGATTCTGTTTCAGAGAATTAACGATGATCCCCATGGTCATCCCGTTCCTTTAATAATCCTTTACTTCATCACCTGGAAATCCACCATGGTTCTATATACTCCTCTTTGCGTGGGAACAGGTAAGTGGCTTGTTCCAAGAAGTATGCCGCAGAGCTTTTCAATTAACCAGTACGTTGAAAATTATTTGCAGGTGTTCAGCGTTTCACCATAATTGTGATAACGTTTGTTTGTGCCTCCTGAAACCCAAGAAGGCTGCGACAGACATAACTATGCTGAGGAGTAGCTGACTTGGTGTTGCCTATTTTTGTTAGTTGAGACAGACAAGAAGCCATTCTTCTAAGTATCATCCCACCACCATTTTTCCATTGTTTTAAAATGCAGGGAAATTTTGCAAGTTACCATTATAATTAGTAGCTGGAGGGTACGGTTTTTTTTTTTGTGTGTGGTCGATGTGGATGGGGGGGTCAGGCCCTCTGTCAGTTCGCTGGTTAGTTTTTATTATCCCCTGAGAGGAGAAGTGGGCATGTGTTTGGCAGGTGAAGAGGGCGGATTCTGTTTCAGAGAAATAACGATGATCCCCATGGTCATCCCGTTCCTTTAATAATCCTTTACTTCATCAGCTCGAAATCCACCATAGTTCTATATACTCCTCTTTGCGTGGGAACAGGTAACTGCCTTGTTCCAAGAAGTATGCCGCAGAGCTTTTCAATTAACCACTACGTTGAAAATTATTAGTAGGTGTTCAGCGTTTCACCATAATTGTGATAACGTTTGTTTGTGCCACCTGAAACCCAAGAAGGCTGTGACGGACATAACTATGCTGAGGAGTAGCTGACTTGGTGTTGCCTATTTTTGTTAGTGGAGACAGACAAGAAGCCATTCTTCTAAGTATCATCCCACCATCATTTTTCCATTGTTTTAAAATGCAGGGAAATTTTGCAAGTTAGCATTATAATTAGTAGCTGGAGGGTACGGTTTTTTTTTGTGTGTGTGGTCGATGTGGATGGGGGGGTCAGGCCCTCTGTCAGTTCGCTGGTTAGTTTTTATTATCCCCAGAGAGGAGATGTGGGCATGTGTTTGGCAGGTGAAAAGGGCGGATTCTGTTTCACAGAATTAACGATGATCCCCATGGTCATCCCGTTCCTTTAATAATCCTTTACTTCATCAGCTGGAAATCCACCATGGTTCTATATACTCCACTTTGCGTGGGCACAGGTACCTGGCTTGTTCCAGGAAGTATGCTGGAGAGTTTTCAAATTAACCAGTACGTTGAAAATTATTTGCAGGTTTTCAGCGTTTCACCATAATTTTGATAACGTTTGTATGTGCCTCCTGAAACCCAAGAAGGCTGCGACGGACATAACTATGCTGAGGAGTAGCTGACTTGGTGTTGCCTATTTTTGTTAGTGGAGACAGACAAGAAGCCATTCTTCTAAGTATCATCCCACCACCATTTTTCCATTGTTTTAAAAGGCAGGGAAATTTTGCAAGTTAGCATTATAATTAGTAGCTGGAGGGTACGGTTTTTTTGTGTGTGTGGTCGATGTGGATGGGGGGGGTCAGACCCTCTGTCAGTTCGCTCGTTAGTTTTTATTATCCCCAGAGAAGAGTAGTGGGCATGTGTTTGGCAGGTGAAAAGTTCGGATTCTGTTTCAGAGAATGAAACAGGATCCGCATGCTCATCCCGTTCCTTTAGGAAACTTTTGCTTCATCACCTGGGAATCCACCATGGTTCTATATACTCCTCTATGTGTGGGCACAGGTAACTGGCTTGTTCCAAGAAGTATGCCGCAGAGCTTTTCAATTAAGCAGTACGTTGAAAATTATTTGCAGGTTTTCAGCGTTTCACCATAATTCTCATAACGTTTGTATGTGTCTCCTGAAACCCAATATGGCTGCCACGGACATAAGTATGCTGAGGAGTAGCTCACTTGGTGTTGCCTATTTTTGTTAGTGGAGACTGACTGGAAGCCATTCTCCTAAGTATCATCCCACCATCATTTTTCCATTGTTTAAAAATGAAGGGAAATTTTGAAAGTTATCATTATAATTAGTAGCTGGAGGGTACTTTTTTTTTTTTTTGTGGGGTCAGTGTGGATGGGTTGGTCAGGCCATCTGTCAATTCACTGGTTTGTTTTTATTATCCCCAGAGAGGAGAAGTGGGCATGTGTTTGGCAGGTGAAAAGTGCGGATTCTGTTTCAGAGAATTAAACAGGATCCGCATGGTCATCTTATTCCTTTAAGAATCCTTTGCTTCATCAGCTGGGATTCCACCATGTTTCTATATACTCCTCTATGCGTGAGCACAGGTACCTGGCTTGTTCCAAGAAGTATGCTGGAGAGTTTTCAAATTAGCCAGTACGTTGAAAATTATTTGCAGGTTTTCAGCGTTTCACCATAATTTTGCTAACATTTGTATGTGCCTCCTGAAACCGAAGAAGGCTGCGACGGACATAACTATGCTGAGGAGTAGCTGACTTGGTGTTGCCTATTTTTGTTAGTGGAGACAGACAAGAAGCCATTCTTCTAAGTATCATCCCACCACCATTTTTCCATTGTTTTAAAATGCAGCGAAATTTTGCAAGTTAGCATTATAATTAGTAGCTGGAGGGTACGGTTTTTTTGTGTGTGTGGTCGATGTGGATGGGGGGGTCACGCCCTCTGTCAGTTCGCTGGTTAGTTTTTATTATCCCTAGAGAGGAGAAGTGGGCATGTGTTTGGCAGGTGAAAAGGGCGGATTCTGTTCCAGAGAATTGACGATGATCCCCATGGTCATCCCGTTCCTTTAATAATCCTTTACTTCATCAGCTGGAAATCCACCATGGTTCTATATACTCCTCTTTCAGTGGGAACAGGTAACTGGCTTGTTCCAAGAAGTATGCCGCAGAGCTTTTCAATTAACCAATACGTTGAAAATTATTTGCAGGTGTTCAGCGTTTAACCCTAACGAGAACCCCTAAAGATAACCCTGAACCCTATCCCTAACCCCAGCAGTAAACTTTAACCCTAAACCTAAGCCCAACCCGTAACCGTAATCCTATCCTTTTGCCCTAAAACTAACCCCTAAACCTAACACCTATACCTCACCCTAACTCTAACCCCAGTCCAAATTCTAACCATACCCCTTCATAAAACACGAACCCCTAACCGCTAACCCTAACACTAACCAAAAACCGTAATCACTAATCCCTAACCCTAACGCTTAACCTTTACCCTGACCGTAAACCCTCACCCTAAATCTTAACACTGACCCTAACCTTAACCTTTAACTCTAAGCCTAACCCTTATCCCTACAGTAAGGAAGACCCTTAATGCTAATGGGATCCCTTATCCCTAACACTAACACTACAGCTAAAAATAACCCTAACCTTTGATCCTTATACCTAACCCCTAACACTTACTTTAACCCCAAACCCTAACCCTAATCCTAAGCTTTAAACCTAAACCTATCTCTTAACCCTAACGCTAGCCCTTACCCTAACGCCTAGATCTATCCATAAATCTAACCTACCGCCTAATCCTAACCTTAAGCCCTAATGCTAACACTAACCTTGAACCCTAAACCTACCCGTAACCCTTAACACTAACCCTATCCGTGAACCTTAACCCTGACCCTAACCATTACCCGCACCCAAGCATTTAACCCTGACCCTAACCCTAATCCTTAATGATAACCCTAACACTAAACCCTAACCCTAAGCCCAACACTTATCCCTAATCCTATCCCTTAACCCTAACCCTAACCCTAATGCTAACCCCTAAACGTAACCCGAACCGTGACCAGTAAACCTAACCCTAACCTCTAACACAAACCCTAGCACATAACTCTAACCCTAAAACTAACCCTAACCCTAACCCTAACACCTAACTATTAACCTTAACCCTAAGCGTTAACTCTCACGCTAACCTTTAATCCTAACCCTAATCCTAATCTTCAACCCTAAACCTAACACTTAACCCTAACCCTGTACCAAACCCTAACCCCTCATCTTAACCCTAACCGTAAACCTCAACCCTAAACCAAAGTGTAACCGTTAAATCTAAGAGTAACCTTTAACCCTAACCCTAATCCCTAACCCTAAGCCCTCACCCTAACACTAAACTTCATCCTTAACCCTAACCATAACCCTAACCCTAAATCTAATTCTCAGACTTCTTGCTTTCTTAGAGTTTAGAAAGCCTGCAATCCTCCCATGCCATGCGTGAAAGGAGGCTCTGCCACAGTGTCCTGCATGAAACCCAGAGGCGCATACACTGCGTGCGGTAGAGTGGGTTCCCAGCGACCATCACAGACACCTAACTTTGCCTCCTAGGGCATACAGGGCCCGTGCCCTAAGCATAAACCCTACCCCTCACCCATAAGCCTAACCCACAACATAACACCTAACCCTCATCCTACTGCTCACCTTAACAGGTAAACCTCACCATAACCCTAACTTTAACCCCATATCTTAACGTTAATGCATGACACCCTGAGAACAAGCCCTATACCGTCATTATAACCCTAACTCCTAGCTATAACCGTAACACCTAATCCCTACTTCTGAAACGCCAACCCTAACCTTAACCCGACCAACAACACTAACACTAACCCTAACCCCTTACCCTAACCCTACGCCTAAAAGTAACCCTAACCGTTGATCCTTCGTCATAACCCCTAACCTTAACCCTAACCCTTAACCCTATTCCCAATCCTAACCATTAAACAGAACCCTAACTCTTAACCCTAACCCTAACCTTTACCCTAATGCCTAGAGATCTAACCCCAACACTGACCTACAGTTAACACTAACCCCAACCCCTAATGCTAACCTTAAACCTGAACCAAGCTCCTAACCCTTAACCCTAACACTATCCCTAACCCCTAAGCCTAACCCCAACTGTTAACCCTCTAACCCTCACCCTGAATCCTAACCCTATCCCTTAACCCTAACCGCTAACCCTAACGCTAACTCCAACCCTAAACCTTACCCTGGCCCCCTAACCCAGACTTAACACCTTACCCCTAACACTAACTCTAACCCTAACCACTAATCCCTACCACCTAACCCTGACTCGAAACCTAACCCCTAACACGAAAAACCCTAACCCCAACCCCAACCCTAATTCTCACACTACTTCTATTCCCAGAGTGAAGCAAGCCTACAATACAGCCATGCCATGTGTGAGATGAGGCTCCGCCTGAGTCCTGCATGGAGGTCCTGTCCCAAGGCCCAGGGAATGATGTTGTGCTTTCGTGGTGACTCCGACCGTACCCCTCTCACCGTAGATTAACCAGGTCCTGTGCCCTTAAACTGACCGCTAAAGCTAAGCCCTACCACCAAAGCTAACCCCTGACCCTGAACCTAAGCCCCGAGCCTAAAGCCCAACATTAACTCTAGACCCTTACCCTAAACCTAATCCCTAACCCTAATGCTAACCCCTAAACCCAACCCTAACCGTGAACAGTGAACCTAACCCTAACCTCTAACACAAACCATAGCACATAACTCTAACCCTAAATCTAACCCTAAGCCTAACCGTAAACCTTAACTCTTAACCTTAACCCTAAGCGTTAACTCTCACGCTAACCTTTAATCCTAACCCTAATCCTAATCTTCAACCCTAAACCTAACACTTAACCCTAAACGTCTACCAAACCCTAACCCCTCATCTTAACCCTAACCGTAAACCTCAACCCTAAACCAAAGTGTAACCGTTAAACCTAAGAGTAACCTTTAACCCTAACCCTAATCCCTAACCCTAAGCCCTCACCCTAACACGAAACTTCATCCTTAACCCTAACCATAACCCTAACCCTAAATCTAATTCTCAGACTTCTTGCTTTCTTAGAGTTTAGAAAGCCTGCAATCCTCCCACGCCATGCGTGAAAGGAGGCTCTACCACTGTGTCCTGCATGAAACCCACGGGCCCATACCCAGAGTATGATAGAGTGGGTTCCCGGGTACAATCCCAGCCCCCTAAACTCCCTCCGCCCGCCTAATGCAGACAGGGCCCGTGCGCTAAGCATAAACAATACCTTTAACAGATAACCCTAACCCTGAACATAACACCCAACCCTGTTCCTATTTCTCCCCTTAACACGTAAACCTCACCGTGCGCCTAACTTTAACCTCTTATCCTAACGTTAATGCATAACGCATTTCCTGAGAACAACCCCTATCCCATAATTCTAACCCTATCTCCTAGTCATCACTGTAACACCTAATCCCTAACCCTAATTCTAATCCGCTAACCCTAACCGTAACCCTACCTACAACCCTAACACTGACAGTAACCCTTACTTCTAACCCCAACGCTATGCCTAACAAAAACCCTAACCCTTGACCCTAACCCTTCACCCTAACCCCTAAGCCTTACCCTAACCCTTAACCTTAATCCTAATCCTAACCATTAAACCTAACCCTAGCTCTTAAAGTTAACCCTAAACCTTACCCTCACGAATAGACCTAATTCTGACACTAACCTAACACCTAACCCTAACCAGAACCCCTAAAGCTAACCCTGAACCCTATCCCTAACCCTAGCAGTAAACTTTAACCCTAAACCTAAGCCCAACCCGTAACCCCAATCCTATCCTTTTACCCTAAACCTAACCCCTAAACCTAACACCTATACCTCACCCTAACTCTAACCCCAATCCTAATTCTAACCATACCCCTTCATAAAACACTAACTCCTAACCGCTAACCCTAACACTAACCAAAAACCCTAATCACTAATCCCTAACCCTAACGCTTAACCTTTACCCTAACCGTTAACCCTCACCCTAAATCTTAACACTGACCCTAAACTTAACCTTTAACTCTAAGCCTAAATATTAACCCTACAGTATGGCAGACCCTTAAGGCTAATGGGATCCCTTATCCCTAACCCTAACACTACAGCTAAAAATAACCCTAACCTTGGATCCTTAAACCTAACCCCTAACACTTACTTTAACCCCAAACCCTAACCCTACTCCTAAGGAATAAACCTAACCCTATCTCTTAACCCTAACGCTAGCCCTTACCCTAACGCCTAGATCTAACCCTAAATCTAACCTACCGCCTAATCCTAACCTTAAGCCCTAATGCTAACACTAACCCTGAACCCTAAACCTACCCGTAACACTTAACGCTAACCCTATCCGTGGACCTTAACCCTGACCCTAATCATTACCCGCACCCAAGCATTTAACCCTGACCCTAACCCTAATCCTTAATGCTCACCCTAACACTAAACCCTAACCCTAAGCCCAACACTTAACCCTAATCCTATCCCTTAACCCTAACCCTAACCCTAATGCTACTCCCTAAACGTAACCCTAACCGTGACCAGTAAACCTAACCCTAACCTCTAACACAAACCATAGCACATAACTCTAACCCTAAAACTAACCCTAACCCTAACCCTAAACCCTAACTCTTAACCTTAACCCTAAGCGTTAACTCTCACGCTAACCTTTAATCCTAACCCTAATCCTAATCTTCAACCCTAAACCTAACACTGAACCCTAACCCTGTACCAAACCCTAACCCCTCATCTTAACCCTAACCGTAAACCTCAACCCTAAACCAAAGTGTAACCGTTAAACCTAAGAGTAACCTTTAACCCTAACCCTAATCCCTAACCCTAAACCCTCACCCTAACACTAAACTTCATCCTTAACCCTAACCAGAATCCTAACCCTAAATCTCATTCTCAGACTTCTTGCTTTCTTAGAGTTTAGAAAGCCTGCAATCCTCCCATGCCATGCGTGAAAGGAGGCTCTACCACTGTGTCCTGCATGAAACCCACGGGCCCATACCCAGAGTATGATAGAGTTGGTTCCCGGGTACAATCCCAGCCCCCTAAACTCCCCCTGCCTGCCTAATGCAGACAGGGCCCGTGCGCTAAGCATAAACAATACCTTTAACAGATAACCCTAACCCTGTACATAACACCCAACCCTGTTCCTATTTCTCCCCTTAACACGTAAACCTCACCGTGCGCCTAACTTTAACCTCTTATCCTAACGTTAATGCATAACCCATTTCCTGAGAACAACCCCTATCCCATAATTCTAACCCTATCTCCTAGTCATCACTGTGACACCTAATCCCTAATCCTAATTCTAAACCGCTAACCCTAACCGTAACCCTACCTACAACCCTAACACTGACAGTAACCCTTACTTCTAACCCCAACGCTATGCCTAACAAAAACCTCAACCCTTGACTCTAACCCTTCACCCTAACCCCTAAGCCTTACCCTAACCCTTAACCCTAATCCTAATCCTAACCATTAAACCTAACCCTAGCACTTAAAGCTAACCCTAAAATTTACCCTCACGACTAGACCTAACCCTGACACTAACCTAACACCTAACCCTAACCAGAACCCCTAAAGCTAACCCTGAACCCTTCCCCTAACCCTAGCAGTAAACTTTAACCCTAAACCTAAGCCCAACCCGTAACCCTAATCCTATCCTTTTACCCTAAAACTATCCCCTAAACCTAACCCCTATACCTCACCCTAACTCTAACCCCAATCCTAATTCTAACCATACCCCTTCATAAAACACTAATTCCTAACCGCTAACTCTAACACTAACCAAAAACCCTAATCACTAATCCCTAACCCTAACGCTTAACCTTTACCCTAACCGTTAACCCTCACCCTAAATCTTAACACTGACCCTAACCTTAACCTTTAACTCTAAGCCTAACCCTTAACCCTACAGTAAGGAAGACCCTTAATGCTAATGGGATCCCTTATCCCTAACCCTAACACTACAGCTAAAAATAACCCTAACCTTGGATCCTTAAACCTAACCCCTAACACTTACTTTAACCCCAAACCCTAACCCTAATCCTAAGCATTAAACCTAACCCTATCTCTTAACCCTAACGCTAGCCCTTACCCTAACGCCTAGATCTAACCCTAAATCTAACCTACCGCCTAATCCTAACCTTAAGCCCTAATGCTAACACTAAACCTGAACCCTAAACCTACCCGTAACCCTTAACACTAACCCTATCCGTGAACCTTAAGCCTGACCCTAACCATTACCCGCACCCAAGCATTTAACCCTGACCCTAACCCTAATCCTTAATGCTAACATTAACACTAAACCCTGGCCGGGCGTGGTGGCTCACGCCTGTAATCCTAGCACTCTGGGAGGCCGAGGTGGGCGGATTGTTTGAGCTCAGGAGTTCGAGACCAGCCTGAGCAAGAGCGAGACCCCATCTCTACTAAAAATAGAAAGAAATTATATGGACAGCTAAAAATATATATAGAAAAAATTAGCCGGGCATGGTGGCTCATGCCTGTAGTCCCAGCTACTTGGGAGGCTGAGACAGGAGGATCCCTTGAGCCCAGGAGTTTGAGGTTTCTGTGAGCTAGGCTGACGCCACGGCACTCACTCTAGCCTGGGCCACAGAGTGAGACTCTGTCTCGGAAAAAAAAAAAAAAAAAAAAAAAAAAAAAAAAAAAACACTAAACCCTAATCCTATCCCTTCACCCTAACCCTAACCCTAACCCTAATGCTACCCCCTGAACGTAACCCTAACCGTGACCAGTAAACCTAACCCTAACCTCTAACACAAACCATAGCACATAACTCTAACCCTAAAACTAACCCTAACCCTAACCCTAACCCTAAACCCTAACTCTTAACCTTAACCCTAGCGTTAACTCTCACGCTAACCTTTAATCCTAACCCTAATCCTAATCTTCAACCCTAAACCTAACACTTAACCCTAACCCTGTACCAAACCCTAACCCCTCATCTTAACCCTAACCGTAAACCTCAACCCTAAACCAAAGTGTAACCGTTAAACCTAAGAGTAACCTTTCACCCTAACCCTAATCCCTAACACTAAGCCCTCACCCTAACACTAAACTTCATCCTTCACCCTAACCAGAATCCTAACCCTAAATCTCATTCTCAGACTTCTTGCTTTCTTAGAGTTTAGAAAGCCTGCAATCCTCCCATGCCATGCGTGAAAGGAGGCTCTACCACTGTGTCCTGCATGAAACCCACGGGCCCATACCCAGAGTATGATAGAGTGGGTTCCCGGGTACAATCCCAGCCCCCTAAACTCCCCCCGCCCGCCTAATGCAGACAGGGCCCGTGCGCTAAGCATAAACAATACCTTTAACAGATAACCCTAACCCTGAACATAACACCCAACCCTGTTCCTATTTCTCCCCTTAACACGTAAACCTCACCGTGCGCCTAACTTTAACCTCTTATCCTAACGTTAATGCATAACCCATTTCCTGAGAACAACCCCTATCCCATAATTCTAACCCTATCTCCTAGTCATCACTGTGACACCTAATCCCTAACCCTAATTCTAAACCGCTAACCCTAACCGTAACCCTACCTACAACCCTAACACTGACAGTAACCCTTACTTCTAACCCCAACGCTATGCCTAACAAAAACCCTAACCCTTGACCCTAACCCTTCACCCTAACCCCTAAGCCTTACCCTAACCCTTAACCCTAATCCTAATCCTAACCATTAAACCTAACCCTAGCTCTTAAAGCTAACCCTAAACCTTACCCTCACGACTAGACCTAACCCTGACACTAACCTAACACCTAACCCTAACCAGAACCCCTAAAGCTAACCCTGAACCCTATCCCTAACCCTAGCAGTAACCTTTAACCCTAAACCTAAGCCCAACCCGTAACCCTAATCCTATCCTTTTACCCTAAAACTAACCCCTAAACCTAACCCCTATACCTCACCCTAACTCTAACCCCAATCCTAATTCTAACCATACCCCTTCATAAAACACTAACTCCTAACCGCTAACCCTAACACTAACCAAAAACCCTAATCACTAATCCCTAACCCTAATGCTTAACCTTTACCCTAACCGTTAACCCTCACCCTAAATCTTAACACTGACCCTAACCTTAACCTTTAACTCTAAGCCTAACACTTAACCCTACAGTAAGGAAGACCCTTAATGCTTATGGGAACCCTTATCCCTAACCCTAACACTACAGCTAAAAATAACCCTAACCTTGGATCCTTAAACCTAACCCCTAACACTTACTTTAACCCCAAACCCTAACCCTAATCCTAAGCTTTAAACCTAACCCTATCTCTTAATCCTAACGCTAGCCCTTACCCTAACGCCTAGATCTAACCCTAAATCTAACCTACCGCATAATCCTAACCTTAAGCCCTAATGCTAACACTAACCCTGAACCCTAAACCTACGCGTAACCCTTAACACTAACCCTATCCGTGAACCTTAACCCTGACCCTAACCATTACCCGCACCCAAGCATTTAAACCTGACCTTAACCCTAATCCTTAATGCTAACCCTAACACTTAACCCTAACCCTAAGCCCAACACTTAACCCTAATCCTATCCCTTAACCCTAACCCTAACCCTAATGCTAACCCCAAAACGTAATCCTAACTGTGACCAGTAAACCTAACCCTAACCTGTAACACAAACCTTAGCACATAACTCTAACCCTAAAACTAACTCTAACCCAAACCCTAAACCCTAACTCTTAACCTTAACCCTAAACGTTAACTCTCACGCTAACCTTTAATCCTAACCCTAATCCTAATCTTCAACCCTAAACCTAACACTTAACCCTAACCTTGTACCAAACCCTAACCCCTCATCTTAACCCTAACCGTAAACCTGAACCCTAAACCAAAGTGTAACCGTTAAACCTAAGAGTAACCTTTAACCCTAACCCTATTCCCTAACCCTAAGCCCTCACCCTAACACTAAACTTCATCCTTAACCCTAACCAGAATCCTAACCCTAAATTTAATTCTCAGACTTCTTGCTTTCTTAGAGTTTAGAAAGCCTGCAATCCTCCCATGCCATGCGTGAAAGGAGGCTCTACCACTGTGTCCTGCATGAAACCCACGGGCCCATACCCAGAGTATGATAGAGTGGGTTCCCGGGTACAATCCCAGCCCCCTAAACTCCCCCCGTCCGCCTAATGCAGACAGGGCCCGTGCGCTAAGCATAAACAATACCTTTAACAGATAACCCTAACCCTGAACATAACACCCAACCCTGTTCCTATTTCTCCCCTTAACACGTAAACCGGATTCAGAAGATGGCGGAGTGGCGGTGACTGCTTGGATCTGCGCTCCCGCGACGAACCGTGGATCCGGACCTGCCACAACGCTAGAGGACCGCTCCCACACAGGAACAGCGGTGTGAATCCACGGAGAATCAGCGTGGGACAAACAGAGCAAGTGAGGTCTGAGGTGAACAGAAATTAAGATCGCGGAACTCTGCGGAAGGCGCGGAACAGACAGTAGCCAGTGGAGCGCAGGCGGCTGCGCCCGCCCCCAGGTGGGGCGGGGGCAGTCTTTAGGAAAAGCGGCTTGCGCTCCTCACTGACCTCCACCCTCAATTGCTTGGAGACCCCCTCGCAAGCCAGAGCAGAATCTCCGAGCGAGACGTAGGGCATTGCAGACAGGAGGCTTTTTCGGGAGAATAGCTTGGAACCTGGGAAGTCTCGGCTGAGACAGTCCTTAGCGAGAAGGGACGGACCTGTGCCGGGGGGAGGGGCACGATCAATCCCCGATCAGCGAATTGCGCTGTACCTCTGCGCTACTTTTGTCGGTGGTTCTTCAGCCGGTGGCCCCCGGCGGCTTTGCCCGCCAAACCCCCCGGCAGCGGCGGTCCCTGGTCTCTGCCTGCCGGGGAGCCGGTCCCCCTCCGACCCCGGAGCGCTGCGGGCGCCATCTTGAAAGCAAAGTCGGAACCGCTCAGGAGCCATAAGTTGCCCAGCAGCTCTCTCTCCCCGGCGGCCCCCGGTGGTCTCTGGGCCCGCGCCATCTCCGCCGGCGGCACTCGGCGTGAAGGGGCGGAGCTGCGCTAAGACTTAAAATAAACACTGAGTTGCCGCTCCGGAACCAACGGAGCCGGTGTGAAGGGGCGGAGCTGCGCTAAGACTTAAAATAAACACTGAGTTGCCGCTCCGGAACCAACGGAGCCGGCGTGAAGGGGCGGAGCTGCGCTAAGACGTAAAATAAACACTGAGTTGCCGCTCCGGAACCAATGGAGCGGGCGTGAAGGGGCGGAGCTGCGCTAAGGCGCAAAAACACGATCATTGAGCCGCTGAACTGTATACTTCAGAATTGTGTATCCCTTCGTTTAGTGATGCGTTGTGGTGTTGTGTAGCTCTGTTTTTGTTCTTTTGTGTTTGTGTTTTCGCTGTTTCTGGGTTAGGTCTCTTTGTGTTATTTGTTAGTTTAGTTTTTGTTTTTGTCTTTGTTTTTTTTTTTATTTATTTTTTATTTTTTATTTTTTATTTTTTTATTTTATTTTTATTTTTTTTTTCTTTTTTTCCTCTTCTCTTCTCCTTTTCTTTTCTCTTTCCTTTTCTTCTCCTTCTGTTCTTTCTTTTCACTTCTTTTTTTTTTCTTTTCTTTTCTTTTTTCTTTTTCCTTATTTCTTCTCTCTTTTTGCCTTCTAACTGGGAACCCACGCTGAGCTTGGGAACGGGCCAGGCCCCTGGCTCTGGTACATACCGGAACCTGAGTAGTCACTCCCAACGCCGGCGATCTACGGACGCGCAATAGCCATCTTGGGGCCCACAGCCAAGTCACTGCGGAGCAATAGGGTGCCAAGAGGCTCCCTGGACGGCCCCCTCCCCAGGTCCACAGACCTTATATAGGGTCCCCACCCACGTCTAAACATTGACTACTTCTCCAGAAGCGAGAGTGTGGAGCCTGGTCCCTGGGGACATTGGGCCAAGGCAGACTTTTGCCTGTGGGAGTTGCGGCAAATGGGGCGCTGAGCGAGCAAGGGCACCATCCACTCCCCACAACTAGTATTTTTCCTGCAGATAGAGACAGAAACCACCCCTATAGAGGAAGAACCAAAGGGAAACAAACAAACAAAGAGAATTTTGGCCCACTACTAGTGTGGACCCTGCCTGCCCTCTGAAAGACTACAACACAGTGTCCTAACTCACCAAAGCAGTCTTGGATCACTCCAATCCTCTAGGATTGGACCCATCAGAAGCAGTCCCCCAACTGAAATAGAAAAATTTCTAAACAATTCACAACAGTCTTCCCCTCTTGCCAAAGGAAGCAATATACCTAGACTACTCCACAGCCTAAGAATAGAGCACAGAGAGTGCTGTTAACCAGACTAAATCTATAAGTAAAGATCCAACGATTAATCTAGATGGGAAGGGCCCAGCGAAAAAACACAGGAAGCACAAAGAATCAAACAGAAAGCTCACCCCCAAAGAGAAATACCGGCTCTCAACCATTTGACACAAACCAGACTCAAAACACCAACATGTCACAGGAAGAATTCCAATTATGGATCATAAACAAGCTAAATAATATACAAGAATCAATGGACAGACAACACAAGGAAAATGCAAAAAAAATTCAGGATTTGGAGGAAAAATTCACTAAAGAAATTGAAATATTGAAGAAAAACCAAACTGAACTCCTAGAAATGAAGAATTCACTCAGAGAGCTACAAAACACTGTGGAAAGTCTCAAAAGCAGGGTAGATCAAACAGAGGAAAGAATTTCAGAAATTGAAGATAACTCCTTTCAACTAAATAAGTCAGTCACAGAGATAGATCAAAAAAGTAAGAGAAATGATCTGAGTCTTCAAGAAATGTGGGATTATGTGAAGAAACCTAACTTGAGACTTATTGGCATCCCTGAGGGTGAAGAAGACAATAAGCAAGGGTTGGACAAGCTATTTGAAGACATAATTGAGGAAAATTTTCCAGGCCTTGCCAATACTCTAGACATACAGATTCAAGAAGCTCAAAGGACCCCTGGGAGATTCATAGCAAATAGGAAAACACCACGCCACGTAGTCATCAGGCTTACCAAAATATCCACTAAAGAGTCCCTTCTCCGAGCTGTAAGGAGAAAGAAACAGGTAACTTACAAAGGAAAACCCATCAGAATTACGCCAGATTTCTCAGCTGAAACCTTACAAGCAAGAAGAGCTTGGGGCCCCATTTTCACGCTTCTGAAACAGAATAATGCCCAGCCTAGAATCTTGTACCCAGCTAAGCTAAGTTTTCTATACGAAGGAGAAATCAAGACATTCTCAGATAAACAAAGGTTGAGGGAATTCACCAAGACAAGACCAGCCCTGCAAGAAGTACTCAAAAGAGAGTTACACACGGACCAGCACAAGAAAGATCCACGAATGTAAAACTACTCAAGAGCTAAAGATCAAATTCCAGATACCACAATGGCTCAGGAGAGAAAACATTGCAATGAAGTTCTACCCAACAAGCTGAACAAAAAACCGTCTCACTTATCAGTTTTCTCCATAAATGTGAATGGCTTGAATTCCCCGCTCAAGAGACATAGACTGGCCCAATGGATAAAAAAGCACAAGCCAAGTATCTGCTGTCTCCAAGAAACCCACCTAACGAGCAAAGATGCATTTAGACTGAAAGTAAAAGGATGGAAATCGGTATTTCAAGCAAACGGTAACGAAAAGAAAGCTGGTGTGGCAATCTTAATTTCCAATAACTTAGCTTTCAAACCAACAAAAATAATAAAAGACAAAAATGGCTACTACATACTGGTCAAGGGCACAATTCAACAAGAAGCCATGACTATACTCAATATATATGCACCCAACCTAGGTGCACCTAGATTCATAAAGCAAACCCTACTAGATCTGAACCAGATGATAGATAATAATACTGTAATAGCTGGAGACTTTAACACCCCACTGACAGTACAGGACAGATCCTCTAAACAGAAAATAAACAAAGACATAATGGACCTAAATAGAATGCTAGAACAAATGGGCATGGCTGACATCTATAGGACATTCTACCCAAAGTCCACAGAATATACATTCTTCTCATCAGCTCACGGGACATTCTCTAAGATTGACCATGTCCTAGGACATAAACCATGTCTTCAAAAATTCAAAAAAATAGAAATTATACCATGCATCTTCTCAGATCACAGCGGAATAAAAGTAACAATGATCACAAACAGAAACCCTCACTCTTACTCAAAGTCATGGAAGCTAAATAACCTTCTCCTGAATAATTATTCTATAAAAGAAGAAATCAAGATGGAAATCAAAAATTTCTTTGAATTAAATGACAATGGAGATACAACTTATCAAAATCTATGGGATGCAGCTAAAGCAGTCCTGAGAGGAAAATTCATATCCATAAATGCCTATATCAAAAAGACAGAAAACATGCAAATAGACAACCTAACGAATAGACTCAAAGAGCTGGAGAAAGAAGAACAGAACGATCCCAAACCCAGCAGAAGGCGAGAAATTACTAAGATCAAATCAGAACTAAATGAAAAGGACAACAAAGAAACTATAAGGGAAATTAATAAAACAAAAAGTTGGTTCTTTGAAAAGATAAACAAAATAGACACACCTCTGGCTAGACTAACCAAGAGCACAAAAGTAAAATCTCTAATAACCTCCATTAGGAACATGAAAGGAGAAATCACAACCGATGCTACAGAGATACAAGATATCATCTATGAATTCTACAAAAATCTTTATGCACACAAACTGGAGAACGTGGAGGAAATGGACAAATTTTTAGAGACACATAGTCTTCCCAGGCTCAACCAGGAAGAAATAGAGTACCTGAACAGACCAATATCAAGAACTGAAATCGAAACAGCAATAAAAAACCTTCCCAAAAAGAAAAGCCCTGGTCCAGATGGGTTCACACCTGAATTTTACCATACATACAAAGAAGAACTGGTGCCCATCCTACATAAACTATTCTCCAATATTGAGAAAGATGGAGTTCTCCCCAACACGTTCTACAAAGCCAATATAACATTAATACCAATCCTAATTCTAACCATACCCCTTCATAAAACACTAACTCCTAACCGCTAACCCTAACACTAACCAAAAACCCTAATCACTAATCCCTAACCCTAACGCTTATCCTTTACTCTAACCGTTAACCCTCACCCTAAATATTAACACTGACCCTAACCTTAACCTTTAACTCTAAGCCTAACCCTTAACCCTACAGTAAGGAAGACCCTTAATGCTAATGGGATCCCTTATCCCTAAGCCTAACACTACAGCTAAAAATAACCCTAACCTTGGATCCTTAAACCTAACCCCTAACACTTACTTTAACCCCAAACCCTAACCCTAATCCTAAGCATTAAACCTAACCCTATCTCTTAACCCTAACGCTAGCCCTTACCCTAATGCCTAGATCTAACCCTAAATCTAACCTACCGCCTAATCCTAACCTTAAGCCCTAATGCTAACACTAACCCTGAACCCTAAACCTACCCGTAACCCTTAACACTAACCCTAACCGTGAACCTTAACCCTGACCCTAACCATTACCCGCACCCAAGCATTTAACCCTGCTTCTAACCCTAATCCTTAATGATAAACCTAACACTAAACCCTAACCCTAAGCCCAACACTTAACCCTAATCCTATCCCTTAACCCTAACCCTAACCCTAATGATACCCCCTAAACGTAACCCTAACCGTGACCAGTAAACCTAACCCTAACCTCTAACACAAACCATAGCACATAACTCTAACCCTAAAACTAACCCTAACCCTAATCCTAACCATAAACCCTAACACTTAACCTTAACCCTAAGCGTTAACTCTCACGCTAACCTTTAATCCTAACCCTAATCCTAATCTTCCACCCTAAACCTAACACTTAACCCTAACCCTGTACCAAACCCTAACCCCTCATCTTAACCCTAACCGTAAACCTCAACCCTAAACCAAAGTGTAACCGTTAAATCTAAGAGTAACCTTTAACCCTAACCCTAATCCCTAACCCTAAGCCCTCACCTTAACACTAAACTTCATCCTTAACCCTAACCATAATCCTAACCCTAAATCTAATTCTCAGACTTCTTGCTTTCTTAGAGTTTAGAGAGCCTGCAATCCTCCCATGCCATGCGTGAAAGGAGGCTCTACCACTGTGTTCTGCATGAAACCCACAGGCCCGCACACAGAGTATGATAGAGTGGGTTCCCGGGTACAATCCCAGCCCCCTAAACTCCCCCCGCCCGCCTAATGCATACAGGGCCCGTGCGCTAAGCATAAACAATACCTTTAACAGATAACCCTAACCCTGAACATAACACCCAACCCTGTTCCTATTTCTCCCCTTAACACGTAAACCTCACCGTGCGCCTAACTGTAACCTCTTATCCTAACGTTAATGCATAACCCATTTCCTGAGAACAACCCCTATCCCATAATTCTAACCCTATCTCCTAGTCATCACTGTGACACCTAATCCCTAACCCTAATTCTAAACCGCTAACCCTAACCGTAACCCTACCTACAACCCTAACACTGACAGTAACCCTTATTTCTAAACCCAACGCTATGCCTAACAAAAACCCTAACCCTTGACCCTAACCCTTCACCCTAACCCCTAAGCCTTACCCTAACCCTTAACCCTAATCCTAATCCTAACCATTAAACCTAACCCTAGCTCTTAAAGCTAACCCTAAACCTTACCCTCACGACTAGACCTAACCCTGACACTAACCTAACACCTAACCCTAACCAGAACCCCTAAAGCTAACCCTGAACCCTATCCCTAACCCTAGCAGTAAACTTTAACCCTAAACCTAAGCCCAACCCGTAACCCTAATCCTATCCTTTTACCCTAAAACTAACCCCTAAACCTAACCCCTATACCTCACCCTAACTCTAACCCCAATCCTAATTCTAACCATACCCCTTCATAAAACGCTAACTCCTAACCGCTAACCCTAACACTAACCAAAAACCCTAATCACTAATCCCTAACCCTAACGCTTAACCTTTACCCTAACCGTTAACCCTCACCCTAAATCTTAACACTGACCCTAACCTTAACCTTTAACTCTAAGCCTAACCCTTAACCCTACAGTAAGGAAAACCCTTAATGCTCATGGTATCCCTTATCCCTAACCCTATCCGTAACCCTAATCCTAAGCATTAAACCTAACCTTATCTCTTAACCCTAACGCTAGCCCTTACCCTAACGCCTAGATCTAACCCCAAATCTAACCTCCCGCCTAATCCTAACCTTAAGCCCTAATGCTAACACTAACCCCGAACCCTAAACCTACCCGTAACCCTTAACACTAACCCTATCCGTGAACCTAAACCCTGACCCTAACCATTACCCGCACCCAAGCATTTAACCCTGACCCTAACCCTAATCCTTAATGATAACCTTAACCTTAAACCCTAACCCTAAGCCCAACACTTAACCCTAATCCTATCCCTTAACCCTAACCCTAACCCTAATGCTAACCCCTAAACGTAACCCTAACCGTGACCAGTAAACCTAACCCTAACCTCTAACACAAACCATATCACACAATTCTAACCCTAAAACTAAACCTAACGCTAACACTAACCCTAAACCCTAACTCTTAACCTTAACCCTAAGCGTTAACTCTCACGCTAACCTTTAATCCTAACACTAATCCTAGTCTTCAACCCTAAACCTAACACTAAACCCTAACCCTGTACCAAACCCTAACCCCTCATCTTAACCCTAACCGTAAACCTCAACCCTAAACCAAAGTGTAACCGTTAAACCTAAGAGTAACCTTTAACCCTAACCCTAATCCCTAACCCTAAGCCCTCACCCTAACACTAAACTTCATCCTTAACCCTAACCATAATCCTAACCCTAAATCTAATTCTCAGACTTCTTGCTTCCTTAGAGTTTAGAAAGCCTGCAATCCTCCCATGCCATGCGTGAAAGGAGGCTCTACCACTGTGTCCTGCATGAAACCCACGGGCCCATACCCAGAGTATGATAGAGTGGGTTCCCGGGTACAATCCCAGCCCCCTAAACTCCCCCCGCCCGCCTAATGCAGACAGGGCCCGTGCGCTAGCATAAACAATACCTTTAACAGATAACCCTAACCCTGTACATAACACCCAACCCTGTTCCTATTTCTCCCCTTAACACGTAAACCTCACCCTGCGCCTAACTTTAACCTCTTATCCTAACGTTAATGCATAACCCATTTCCTGAGAACAACCCCTATCCCATAATTCTAACCCTATCTCCTAGTCATCACTGTGACACCTAATCCCTAACCCAAATTCTAAACCGCTAACCCTAACCGTAACCCTACCTAAAACCCTAACACTGACAGTAACCCTTATTTCTAACCCCAAAGCTATGCCTAAGAAGAACCCTAACCCTTGACCCTAACCCTTCACCCTAACCCCTAAGCCTTACCCTAACCCTTAACCCTAATCCTAACCATTAAACCTAACCCTAGCTCTTAAAGCTAACCCTAAACCTTACCCTCACGACTAGACCTAACCCAGACACTAACCTAACACCTAACCCTAACCAGAACCCCTAAAGCTAACCCTGAACCCTATCCCTAACCCTAGCAGTAAACTTTAACCCCAAACCTAAGCCCAACCCGTAACCCTAATCCTATCCTTTTACCCTAAAACTAACCCCTAAACCTAACCCCTATACCTCACCCTAACTCTAACCCCAATCCTAATTCTAACCATACCCCTTCATAAAACACTAACTCCTAACCGCTAACCCTAACACTAACCAAAAACCCTAATCACTAATCCCTAACCCTAACGCTTAACCTTTACCCTAACCTTTAACCCTCACCCTAAATCTTAACACTGACCCTAACCTTAACCTTTAACTCTAACCCTAACCCTTAACCCTACAGTAAGGAAGACCCTTAATGCTAATGGGATCCCTTATCCCTAACCCTAACACTACAGCTAAAAATAACCCTAACCTTGGATCCTTAAACCTAACCCCTAACACTTACTTTAACCCCAAACCCTAACCCTAATCCTAAGCATTAAACCTAAACCTATCTCTTAACCCTAACGCTAGACCTTACCCTAACGCCTAGATCTAACCCTAAATCTAACCTACCGCCTAATCCTACCCTTAAGCCCTAATGCTAACACTAACCATGAACCCTAAACCTACCCGTAACCCTTAACACTAACCCTATCCGTGAACCTTAACCCTGACCTTAACCATTACCGCACCCAAGCATTTAACCCTGATTCTAACCCTAATCCTTAATGATAAACCTAACACTAAACCCTAACCCTAAGCCCAACACTTAACCCTAATCCTATCCCTTAACCCTAACCCTAACCCTAATGCTACCCCCTAAACGTAACCTTAACCGTGACCAGTAAACCTAACCCTAACCTGTAACACAAACCATAGCACATAACTCTAACCCTAAAACTAACCCTAACCCTAACCCTAAACCCTAACTCTTAACCTTAACCCTAAGCGTTAAGTCTCACGCTAACCTTTAATCCTAACCCTAATCCTAATCTTCAACCCTAAACCTAACACTTAACCCTAACCCTGTACCAAACCCTAACCCCTCATCTTAACCCTAACCGTAAACCTCAACCCTAAACCAAAGTGTAACCGTTAAACCTAAGAGTAACCTTTAACCCTAACCCTAATCCCTAACCCTAAGCCCTCACCTTAACACTAAACTTCATCCTTAACCCTAACGAGAATCCTAACCCTAAATCTAATTCTCAGACTTCTTGCTTTCTTAGAGTTTAGAAAGCCTGCAATCCTCCGATGCCATGCGTGAAAGGAGGCTCTACCACTGTGTCCTGCATGAAACCCATGGGCCCATACCCAGAGTATGATAGAGTGGGTTCCCGGGTACAATCCCAGCCCCCTAAACTCCCCCTGCCCGCCTAATGCAGGCAGGGCCCGTGCGCTAAGCATAAATAATACCTTTAACAGATAACCCTAACCCTGAACATAACACCCAACCCTGTTCCTATTTCTCCCCTTAACACATAAACCTCACCGTGCGCCTAACTTTAACCTCTTATCCTAACGTTAATGCATAACCCATTTCCTGAGAACAACCCCTATCCCATAATTCTAACCCTATCTCCTAGTCATCACTGTGACACCTAATCCCTAACCTAATTCTAAACCGCTAACCCTAACCGTAACCCTACCTACAACCCTAACACTGACAGTAACCCTTACTTCCAACCCCAACGCTATGCCTAAAAAAAACCCTAACCCTTGACCCTAACCCTTCACCCTAACCCCTAAGCCTTACCCTAACCCTTAACCCTAATCCTAATCCTAACCATTAAACCTAACCCTAGCTCTTAAAGCTAACCCTAAACCTTACCCTCAAGACTAGACCTAACCCTAACACTAACCTAACACCTAACCCTAACCAGAACCCCTAAAGCTAACCCTGAACCCTATCCCTAACCCTAGCAGTAAACTTTAACCCTAAACCTAAGCCCAACCCGTAACCCTAATCCTATCCTTTTACCCTAAAACTAACCCCTAAACCTAACCCCTATACCTCACCCTATCTCTAACCCCAATCCTAATTCTAACCATACCCCTTCATAAAACACTAACTCCTAACCGCTAACCCTAACACTAACCAAAAACCCTAATCACTAATCCCTAACCTTAACGCTTAACCTTTACCCTAACCGTTAACCCTCACCCTAAATCTTAACACTGACCCTAACCTTAATCTTTAACTCTAAGCCTAACACTTAACCCTACAGTAAGGAAGACCCTTAATGCTAATGGGATCCCTTATCCCTAACCCTAACACTACAGCTAAAAATAACCCTAACCTTGGATCCTTAAACCTAACCCCTAACACTTACTTTAACCCCAAACGCGAACCCTAATCCTAAGCATTAAACCTAACCCTATCTCTTAACCCTAACGCTTGCCCTTACCCTAACGCCTAGATCTAACCCTAAATCTAACTACGGCCTAATCCTAACCTTAAGCCCTAATGCTAACACTAACCCTGAACCCTAAACCTACCCGTAACCCTTAACACTAACCCTATCTGTGAACCTTAACCCTGACCCTAACCATTACCCGCACCCAAGCATTTAACCCTGATTCTAACCCTAATACTTAATGATAAACCTAACACTAAACCCTAACCCTAAGCCCAACACTTAACCCTAATCCTATCCCTTAACCATAACCCTAACCCTAACCCTAATGCTAACCCCTAAACGTAACCCTAACCATGACCAGTAAACCTAACCCTAACCTGTAACACAAACCATAGCACATAACTCTAACCCTAAAACTAACCCTAACCCTAACCCTAAACCCTAACTCTTAACCTTAACCCTAAGCGTTAAGTCTCACGCTAACCTTTAATCCTAACCCTAATCCTAATCTTCAACCCTAAACCTAACACTTAACCCTAACCCTGTACCAAACCCTAACCCCTCATCTTAACCCTAACCGTAAACCTCAACCCTAAACCAAAGTGTAACCGTTAAACCTAAGAGTAACCTTTAACCCTAACCCTAATCCCTAACCCTAAGCCCTCACCCTAACACTAAACTTCATCCTTAACCCTAACCAGAATCCTAACCCTAAATCTAATTCTCAGACTTCTTGCTTTCTTAGAGTTTAGAGAGCCTGCAATCCTCCCATGCCATGCGTGAAAGGAGGCTCTACCACTGTGTCCTGCATGAAACCCACGGGCCCATACCCAGAGTATGATAGAGTGGGTTCCCGGGTACAATCCCAGCCCCCTAAACTCCCCCCGCCCGCCTAATGCAGACAGGGCCCGTGCGCTAAGCATAAACAATACCTTTAACAGATAACCCTAACCCTGAACATAACACCCAACCCTGTTCCTATTTCTCCCCTTAACACGTAAACCTCACCGTGCGCCTAACTTTAACCTCTTATCCTAACGTTAATGCATAACCCATTTCCTGAGAACAACCCCTATCCCTTAATTCTAACCCTATCTCCTAGTCATCACTGTGACACCTAATCCCTAACCCTAATTCTAAACCGCTAACCCTAACCATAACCCTACCTACAACCCTAACACTGACAGTAACCCTTACTTCTAACCCCAACGCTATGCCTAACAAAAACCCTAACCCTTGACCCTAACCCTTCACCCTAACCCCTAAGCCTTACCCTAACCCTTAACCCTAATCCTAATCATAACCATTAAACCTAACCCTAGCTCTTAAAGTTAACCCTAAACCTTACCCTCACGACTAGACCTAACCCTGACACTAACCAAACACCTAACCCTAACCAGAAACCCTAAAGCTAACCCTGAACCCTATCCCTAACCCTAGCAGTAAACTTTAACCCTAAACCTAAGCCCAACCCGTAACCCTACTCCTATCCTTTTACCCTAAAACTATCCCCTATACCTAACCCCTATACCTCACCCTAACTCTAACCCCAATCCTAATTCTAACCTTACCCCTTCATAAAAAACTAACCCCTAACCGCTAACCCTAACACTAACCAAAAACCCTAATCACTAATCCCTAACCCTAACACTTAACCTTTACCCTGACCGTTAACCCTCACCCTAAATCTTAACACTGACCCTAACCTTAACCTTTAACTCTAAGCCTAACCCTTAACCCTACAGTAAGGAAGACCCTTAATGCTAATGGGATCCCTTATCACTAACCCTAACACTACAGCTAAAAATATCCCTAACCTTGGATCCTTAAACCTAACCCCTAACACTTACTTTAACCCCAAACCCTAACCCTAATCCTAAGCATTAAACCTAACCCTATTTCTTAACCCTAACGCTAGCCCTTACCCTAACGCCTAGATCTAACCCTAAATCCAACCTACCGCCTAATCCTAACCTTAAGCCCTAATGCTAACACTAACCATGAACCCTAAACCTACCCATAACCCTTAACACTAACCCTATCCGTGAACCTTAACCCTGACCCTAACCATTACCCGCACCCAAGCATTTAACCCTGATTCTAACCCTAATCCTTAATGATAAACCTAACACTAAACCCTAACCCTAATTCCAACACTTAACCCTAATCCTATCCCTTAACCCTAACCCTAACCCTAATGCTAACCCCTAAACGTAACCCTAACCGTGACCAGTAAACCTAACCCTAACCTCTAACACAAACCATATCACACAATTCTAACCCTAAAACTAACCCTAACGCTAACACTAACCCTAAACCCTAACTCTTAACCTTAACCCTAAGCGTTAACTCTCACGCTAACCTTTAATCCTAACACTAATCCTAGTCTTCAACCCTAAACCTAACACTAAACCCTAACCCTGTACCAAACCCTAACCCCTCATCTTAACCCTAACCGTAAACCTCAACCCTAAACCAAAGTGTAACCGTTAAACCTAAGAGTAACCTTTAACCCTAACCCTAATCCCTAACCCTAAGCCCTCACCCTAACACTAAACTTCATCCTTAACCCTAACCAGAATCCTAACCCTAAATCTAATTCTCAGACTTCTTGCTTCCTTAGAGTTTAGAAAGCCTGCAATCCTCCCATGCCATGCGTGAAAGGAGGCTCTACCACTGTGTCCTGCATGAAACCCACGGGCCCATACCCAGAGTATGATAGAGTGGGTTCCCGGGTACAATCCCAGCCCCCTAAACTCCCCCCGCCCGCCTAATGCAGACAGGGCCCGTGCGCTAGCATAAACAATACCTTTAACAGATAACCCTAACCCTGTACATAACACCCAACCCTGTTCCTATTTCTCCCCTTAACACGTAAACCTCACCCTGCGCCTAACTTTAACCTCTTATCCTAACGTTAATGCATAACCCATTTCCTGAGAACAACCCCTATCCCATAATTCTAACCCTATCTCCTAGTCATCACTGTGACACCTAATCCCTAACCCAAATTCTAAACCGCTAACCCTAACCGTAACCCTACCTAAAACCCTAACACTGACAGTAACCCTTATTTCTAACCCCAAAGCTATGCCTAAGAAGAACCCTAACCCTTGACCCTAACCCTTCACCCTAACCCCTAAGCCTTACCCTAACCCTTAACCCTAATCCTAACCATTAAACCTAACCCTAGCTCTTAAAGCTAACCCTAAACCTTACCCTCACGACTAGACCTAACCCAGACACTAACCTAACACCTAACCCTAACCAGAACCCCTAAAGCTAACCCTGAACCCTATCCCTAACCCTAGCAGTAAACTTTAACCCCAAACCTAAGCCCAACCCGTAACCCTAATCCTATCCTTTTACCCTAAAACTAACCCCTAAACCTAACCCCTATACCTCACCCTAACTCTAACCCCAATCCTAATTCTAACCATACCCCTTCATAAAACACTAACTCCTAACCGCTAACCCTAACACTAACCAAAAACCCTAATCACTAATCCCTAACCCTAACGCTTAACCTTTACCCTAACCTTTAACCCTCACCCTAAATCTTAACACTGACCCTAACCTTAACCTTTAACTCTAACCCTAACCCTTAACCCTACAGTAAGGAAGACCCTTAATGCTAATGGGATCCCTTATCCCTAACCCTAACACTACAGCTAAAAATAACCCTAACCTTGGATCCTTAAACCTAACCCCTAACACTTACTTTAACCCCAAACCCTAACCCTAATCCTAAGCATTAAACCTAAACCTATCTCTTAACCCTAACGCTAGACCTTACCCTAACGCCTAGATCTAACCCTAAATCTAACCTACCGCCTAATCCTAACCTTAAGCCCTAATGCTAACACTAACCATGAACCCTAAACCTACCCGTAACCCTTAACACTAACCCTATCCGTGAACCTTAACCCTGACCTTAACCATTACCGCACCCAAGCATTTAACCCTGATTCTAACCCTAATCCTTAATGATAAACCTAACACTAAACCCTAACCCTAAGCCCAACACTTAACCCTAATCCTATCCCTTAACCCTAACCCTAACCCTAATGCTACCCCCTAAACGTAACCTTAACCGTGACCAGTAAACCTAACCCTAACCTGTAACACAAACCATAGCACATAACTCTAACCCTAAAACTAACCCTAACCCTAACCCTAACCCTAAACCCTAACTCTTAACCTTAACCCTAAGCGTTAACTCTCACGCTAACCTTTAATCCTAACCCTAATCCTAATCTTCAACCCTAAACCTAACACTTAACCCTAACCCTGTACCAAACCCTAACCCCTCATCTTAACCCTAACCGTAAACCTCAACCCTAAACCAAAGTGTAACCGTTAAACCTAAGAGTAACCTTTAACCCTAACCCTAATCCCTAACCCTAAGCCCTCACCTTAACACTAAACTTCATCCTTAACCCTAACGAGAATCCTAACCCTAAATCTAATTCTCAGACTTCTTGCTTTCTTAGAGTTTAGAAAGCCTGCAATCCTCCGATGCCATGCGTGAAAGGAGGCTCTACCACTGTGTCCTGCATGAAACCCATGGGCCCATACCCAGAGTATGATAGAGTGGGTTCCCGGGTACAATCCCAGCCCCCTAAACTCCCCCTGCCCGCCTAATGCAGGCAGGGCCCGTGCGCTAAGCATAAATAATACCTTTAACAGATAACCCTAACCCTGAACATAACACCCAACCCTGTTCCTATTTCTCCCCTTAACACATAAACCTCACCGTGCGCCTAACTTTAACCTCTTATCCTAACGTTAATGCATAACCCATTTCCTGAGAACAACCCCTATCCCATAATTCTAACCCTATCTCCTAGTCATCACTGTGACACCTAATCCCTAACCTAATTCTAAACCGCTAACCCTAACCGTAACCCTACCTACAACCCTAACACTGACAGTAACCCTTACTTCCAACCCCAACGCTATGCCTAAAAAAAACCCTAACCCTTGACCCTAACCCTTCACCCTAACCCCTAAGCCTTACCCTAACCCTTAACCCTAATCCTAATCCTAACCATTAAACCTAACCCTAGCTCTTAAAGCTAACCCTAAACCTTACCCTCAAGACTAGACCTAACCCTAACACTAACCTAACACCTAACCCTAACCAGAACCCCTAAAGCTAACCCTGAACCCTATCCCTAACCCTAGCAGTAAACTTTAACCCTAAACCTAAGCCCAACCCGTAACCCTAATCCTATCCTTTTACCCTAAAACTAACCCCTAAACCTAACCCCTATACCTCACCCTATCTCTAACCCCAATCCTAATTCTAACCATACCCCTTCATAAAACACTAACTCCTAACCGCTAACCCTAACACTAACCAAAAACCCTAATCACTAATCCCTAACCTTAACGCTTAACCTTTACCCTAACCGTTAACCCTCACCCTAAATCTTAACACTGACCCTAACCTTAATCTTTAACTCTAAGCCTAACACTTAACCCTACAGTAAGGAAGACCCTTAATGCTAATGGGATCCCTTATCCCTAACCCTAACACTACAGCTAAAAATAACCCTAACCTTGGATCCTTAAACCTAACCCCTAACACTTACTTTAACCCCAAACGCTAACCCTAATCCTAAGCATTAAACCTAACCCTATCTCTTAACCCTAACGCTTGCCCTTACCCTAACGCCTAGATCTAACCCTAAATCTAACTACGGCCTAATCCTAACCTTAAGCCCTAATGCTAACACTAACCCTGAACCCTAAACCTACCCGTAACCCTTAACACTAACCCTATCTGTGAACCTTAACCCTGACCCTAACCATTACCCGCACTCAAGCATTTAACCCTGATTCTAACCCTAATCCTTAATGATAAACCTAACACTAAACCCTAACCCTAAGCCCAACACTTAACCCTAATCCTATCCCTTAACCCTAACCCTAACCCTAATGCTACCCCCTAAACGTAACCCTAACCGTGACCAGTAAACCTAACCCTAACCTCTAACACAAAACATAGCACATAACTCTAACCCTAAAACTAACCCTAACCCTAACCCTAACCCTAAACCCTAACTCTTAACCTTAACACTAAGCGTTAACTCTCACGCTAACCTTTAATCCTAACCCTAATCCTAATCTTCAACCCTAAACCTAACACTTAACCCTAACCCTGTACCAAACCCTAACCCCTCATCTTAACCCTAACCGTAAACCTCAACCCTAAACCAAAGTGTAACCGTTTAACCTAAGAGTAACCTTTAACCCTAACCCTAATCCCTAACCCTAAGCCCTCACCCTAACACTAAACTTCATCCTTAACCCTAACCAGAATCCTAAACCTAAATCTAATTCTCAGACTTCTTGCTTTCTTAGAGTTTAGAAAGCCTGCAATCCTCCCGTGCCATGCGTGAAAGGAGGCTCTACCACTGTGTCCTGCATGAAACCCACGGGCCCATACCCAGAGTATGATAGAGTGGGTTCCCGGGTACAATCCCAGCCCCCTAAACTCCCCCTGCCCGCCTAATGCAGACAGAGCCCGTGCGCTAAGCATAAACAATACCTTTAACAGATAACCCTAACCCTGAACATAACACCCAACCCTGTTCCTATTTCTCCCCTTAACACGTAAACCTCACCGTGCGCCTAACTTTAACCTCTTATCCTAACGTTAATGCATAATCCATTTCCTGAGAACAACCCCTATCCCATAATTCTAACCCTATCTCCTAGTCATCACTGTGACACCTAATCCCTAACCCTAATTCTAAACCGCTAACCCTAACCGTAACCCTACCTACAACCCTAACACTGACAGTAACCCTTACTTCTAACCCCAACGCTATGCCTAACAAGAACCCTAACCCTTGACCCTAACCCTTCACCCTAACCCCTAAGCCTTACCCTATCCCTTAACCCTAATCCTAATCCTAACCATTAAACCTAACCCTAGCTCTTAAAGCTAACCCTAAACCTTACCCTCACGACTAGACCTAACCCTGACACTAACCTAACACCTAACCCTAACCAGAACCCCTAAAGCTAACCCTGAACCCTATCCCTAACCCTAGCAGTAAACTTTAACCCTAAACCTAAGCCCAACCCGTAACCCTAATCCTATCCTTTTACCCTAAAACTAACCCCTAAACCTAACCCCTATACCTCACCCTAACTCTAACCCCAATCCTAATTCTTTTTTTTTTTTTTTTTGAAATAATATGGGAAATATTCATGATAAATTATTAAGTGAACAGTGCAAGTTAAAAACAATAGTTTCATATTTTTTTCCCCACCCCCCCTTTCCCGAGTCAGCACCTTCAATTGTTACCACTCCCCAAAAGGTGTGCTTTGCACTCATCGTGTAGGCATACCCCCATCCCCTCCCCCACCCCCACCTCAGTCTGATGTCCAATTGGTGTCATTCCCAGATTTGTATTTAGGTGATGATCAGGGAAACCAATTTTCTGGTGAGTACATGTGATGCTTGTTTTTCCATTCGTGGGATACTTCACTTAATATAATGGGTTCCAACTCTCTCCAGGAGAACCATAGAGATGTCGTATCTTCATCATTCCTTATAGCTGAGTAATATTCCATGGTATACATATACCACAGTTTACTAATCCAATCATGTATTGATGGGCATTTGGGTTGTTTCCACATCTTTGCTATTGTGAATTGTGCTGCTATAAACATTTGGGTACACGTGCCTTTGTAACAGAATGACCTTTTTTCCTTTGGGTATATGCCCAGTAATGGGATTGCTGGGTCAAATGGCAGGTCTACTTGAATCTGTTAAAGATACCTCCATAATGCTTTCCACAGGGGTTGCACTAGTTTGCAGTCCCACCAGCAGTGTATTAGTGTTCCTGTCTCTCCACACCCACGCCAACATGTGTTGTTTTGGGTTTTTTTGATAAAGGCCATTCTCACTGGGGTTAAGTGATATCTCATTGTGGTTTTGATTTGCATTTCCCTGATGATTAGAAAACATTGCAATGAAGTTCTACCCAACAAGCTGAACAAAAAACCGTCTCACTTATCAGTTTTCTCCATAAATGTGAATGGCTTGAATTCCCCGCTCAAGAGACATAGACTGGCCCAATGGATAAAAAAGCACAAGCCAAGTATCTGCTGTCTCCAAGAAACCCACCTAACGAGCAAAGATGCATTTAGACTGAAAGTAAAAGGATGGAAATCGGTATTTCAAGCAAACGGTAACGAAAAGAAAGCTGGTGTGGCAATCTTAATTTCCAATAACTTAGCTTTCAAACCAACAAAAATAATAAAAGACAAAAATGGCTACTACATACTGGTCAAGGGCACAATTCAACAAGAAGCCATGACTATACTCAATATATATGCACCCAACCTAGGTGCACCTAGATTCATAAAGCAAACCCTACTAGATCTGAACCAGATGATAGATAATAATACTGTAATAGCTGGAGACTTTAACACCCCACTGACAGTACAGGACAGATCCTCTAAACAGAAAATAAACAAAGACATAATGGACCTAAATAGAATGCTAGAACAAATGGGCATGGCTGACATCTATAGGACATTCTACCCAAAGTCCACAGAATATACATTCTTCTCATCAGCTCACGGGACATTCTCTAAGATTGACCATGTCCTAGGACATAAACCATGTCTTCAAAAATTCAAAAAAATAGAAATTATACCATGCATCTTCTCAGATCACAGCGGAATAAAAGTAACAATGATCACAAACAGAAACCCTCACTCTTACTCAAAGTCATGGAAGCTAAATAACCTTCTCCTGAATAATTATTCTATAAAAGAAGAAATCAAGATGGAAATCAAAAATTTCTTTGAATTAAATGACAATGGAGATACAACTTATCAAAATCTATGGGATGCAGCTAAAGCAGTCCTGAGAGGAAAATTCATATCCATAAATGCCTATATCAAAAAGACAGAAAACATGCAAATAGACAACCTAACGAATAGACTCAAAGAGCTGGAGAAAGAAGAACAGAACGATCCCAAACCCAGCAGAAGGCGAGAAATTACTAAGATCAAATCAGAACTAAATGAAAAGGACAACAAAGAAACTATAAGGGAAATTAATAAAACAAAAAGTTGGTTCTTTGAAAAGATAAACAAAATAGACACACCTCTGGCTAGACTAACCAAGAGCACAAAAGTAAAATCTCTAATAACCTCCATTAGGAACATGAAAGGAGAAATCACAACCGATGCTACAGAGATACAAGATATCATCTATGAATTCTACAAAAATCTTTATGCACACAAACTGGAGAACGTGGAGGAAATGGACAAATTTTTAGAGACACATAGTCTTCCCAGGCTCAACCAGGAAGAAATAGAGTACCTGAACAGACCAATATCAAGAACTGAAATCGAAACAGCAATAAAAAACCTTCCCAAAAAGAAAAGCCCTGGTCCAGATGGGTTCACACCTGAATTTTACCATACATACAAAGAAGAACTGGTGCCCATCCTACATAAACTATTCTCCAATATTGAGAGGGATGGAGTTCTCCCCAACACGTTCTACCAAGCCAATATAACATTAATACCAATCCTAATTCTAACCATACCCCTTCATAAAACACTAACTCCTAACCGCTAACCCTAACACTAACCAAAAACCCTAATCACTAATCCCTAACCCTAACGCTTAACCTTTACCCTAACCGTTAACCCTCACCCTAAATCTTAACACTGACCCTAACCTTAACCTTTAACTCTAAGCCTAACCCTTAACACTACAGTAAGGAAGACCCTTAATGCTAATGAGATCCCTTATCCCTAAGCCTAACACTACAGCTAAAAATAACCCTAACCTTGGATCCTTAAACCTAACCCCTAACACTTACTTTAACCCCAAACCCTAACCCTAATCCTAAGCATTAAACCTAACCCTATCTCTTAACCCTAACGCTAGCCCTCACCCTAACGCCTAGATTTAACCCTAAATCTAACCTACCGCCTAATCCTAACCTTAAGCCCTAATGCTAACACTAACCCTGAACCCTAAACCTACCCGTAACCCTTAACAATAACCCTATCTGTGAACCTTAACCCTGACCCTAACCATTACCCGCACCCAAGCATTTAACCCTGATTCTAACCCTAATCCTCAAAGATAAACCTAACACTAAACCCTAACCCTAAGCCCAGCACTTAACCCTAATCCTATTCCTTAACCCTAACCCTAACCCTAATGCTACCCCCTAAACGTTACCCTAACCGTGACCAGTAAACCTAACCCTAACCTGTAACACAAACCATAGCACATAACTCTAACCCTAAAACTAACCCTAACCCTAACCCTAACCCTAAACCCTAACTCTTAACCTTAACCCTGAGCGTTAACTCTCACGCTAACCTTTAATCCTAACCCTAATCCTAATCTTCAACCCTAAACCTAACACTTAACCCTAACCCTCTACCAAACCCTAACCCCTCATCTTAACCCTAACCGTAAACCTCAACCCTACACCAAAGTGTAACCGTTAAACCTAAGAGTAACCTTTAACCCTAACCCTAATCCCTAAACCTAAGCCCTCACCCTAACACTAAACTTCATCCTTAACCCTAACCAGAATCCTAACCCTAAATCTAATTCTCAGACTTCTTGCTTTCTTAGAGTTTAGAAAGCCTGCAATCCTCCCGTGCCATGCGTGAAAGGAGGCTCTACCACTGTGTCCTGCATGAAACCGACGGGCCCATACCCAGAGTATGATAGAGTGGGTTCCCGGGTACAATCCCAGCCCCCTAAACTCCCCCCGCCCGCCTAATGCAGACAGAGCCCGTGCGCTAAGCATAAACAATACCTTTAACAGATAACCCTAACCCTGAACATAACACCCATCCCTGTTCCTATTTCTCCCCTTAACACGTAAACCTCACCGTGCGCCTAACTTTAACCTCTTATCCTAACGTTAATGCATAACCCATTTCCTGAGAACAACCCCTATCCCATAATTCTAACCCTATCTCCTAGTCATCACTGTGACACCTAATCCCTAACCCTAATTCTAAACTGCTAACCCTAACCGTAACCCTACCTACAACCCTAACACTGACAGTAACCCTTACTTCTAACACCAACGCTATGCCTAACAAGAACCCTAACCCTTGACCCTAACCATTCACCCTAACCCCTAAGCCTTACCCTAACCCTTAACCCTAATCCTAATCCTAACCATTAAACCTCACCCTAGCTCTTAAAGCTAACCCTAAACCTTACCCTCAAGACTAAACCTAACCCTGACACTAACCTAACACCTAACCCTAACCAGAACCCCTAAAGCTAACCCTGAAACCTATCCCTAACCCTAGCAGTAAACTTTAACCCTAAACCTAAGCCCAACCCGTAACCCTAATCCTATCCTTTTACCCTAAAACTAACCCCTAAACCTAACCCGTATACCTCACCCTAACTCTAACCCCAATCCTAATTCTAACCATACCCCTTCATAAAACACTAACTCGTAACCGCTAACCCTAACACTAACCAAAAACCCTAATCAGTAATCCCTAACCCTAACGCTTAACCTTTACCCTAACCGTTAACCCTCACCCTAAATCTTAACCCTGACCCTAACCTTAACCTTTAACTCTAAGCCTAACACTTAACCCTACAGTAAGGAAGACCCCTAATGCTAATGGGATCCCTTATCCCTAACCCTAACACTACAGCTAAAAATAACCCTAACCTTGGATCCTTAAACCTAACCCCTAACACTTACTTTAACCCCAAACCCTAACCCTAATCCTAAGCATTAAACCTAACCCTATCTCTTAACCCTAACGCTAGCCCTTACCCTAACGCCTAGATCTAACCCTACATCTAACCTACCGCCTAATCCTAACCTTAAGCCCTAATGCTAACACTAACCCTGAACCCTAAACCTACCCGTAACCCTTAACACTAACCCTATCCGTGAACATAAACCCTGACCCTAACCATTACCCGCACCCAAGCATTTAACCCTTACCCTAACCCTAATCCTTAATGCTAACCTTAACACTAAACCCTAACCCTAAGCCCAACACTTAACCCTAATCCTATCCCTTAACCCTAACCCCAACCCTAACCCTAATGCTAACTCCTAAACGTAACCCTAACCATGACCAGTAAACCTAACCCTAACCTCTAACACAAACCATAGCACATAACTCTAACCCTAAAACTAACCCTAACCCTAACCCTAAACCCTAACTCTTAACCTTAACCCTAAGGGTTAACTCTCACGCTAACCTTTAATCCTAACCCTAATCCTAATCTTCAACCCTAAACCTAACACTTAACCCTAACCCTGTACCAAACCCTAACCCCTCATCTTAACCGTAACCGTAAACCTCAACCCTAAACCAAAGTGTAACCGTTAAACCTAAGAGTAACTTTTAACCCTAACCCTATTCCCTAACCCTAAGCCCTCACCCTAACACTAAACTTCATCCTTAACCCTAACCAGAATCCTAACCCTAAATCTAATTCTCAGACTTCTTGCTTTCTTAGAGTTTAGAAAGCCTGCAATCCTCCCATGCCATGCGTGAAAGGAGGCTCTACCACTGTGTCCTGCATGAAACCCACGGGCCCATACCCAGAGTATGATAGAGTGGGTTCCCGGGTACAATCCCAGCCCCCTAAACTCCCCCCGCCCGCCTAATGCAGACAGAGCCCGTGCGCTAAGCATAAACAATACCTTTAACAGATAACCCTAACCCTGAAGATAACACCCAAACCTGTTCCTATTTCTCCCCTTAACACGTAAACCTCACCCTGCGCCTAACTTTAACCTCTTATCCTAACGTTAATGCATAACCCATTTCCTGAGAACAACCCCTATCCCATAATTCTAACCCTATCTCCTAGTCATCACTGTGACACCTAATTCCTAACCCTAATTCTAAGCCGCTAACCCTAACCGTAACCCTACCTACAACCCTAACACTGACAGTAACCCTTACTTCTAACCCCAACGCTATGCCTAACAAAAACCCTAACCCTTGACCCTAACCCTTCATCCTAACCCCTAAGCCTTACCCTAACCCTTAACCCTAATCCTAATCCTAACCATTAAACCTCACCCTAGCTCTTAAAGCTAACCCTAAACCTTACCCTCACGACTAGACCTAACCCTGACACTAACCTAACACCTAACCCTAACCAGAACCCCTAAAGCTAACCCTGAACCCTATCCCTAACCCTAGCAGTAAACTTTAACCCTAAACCTAACCCCAACCCGTAACCCTAATCCTATCCTTTTACCCTAAAACTAACCCCTAAACCTAACCCCTATACCTCACCCTAACTCTAACCCCAATCCTAATTCTAACCATACCCCTTCATAAAACACTAACTCCTAACCGCTAACCCTAACACTAACCAAAAACCCTAATCATTAATCCCTAACCCTAATGCTTAACCTTTACCCTAACCGTTAACCCTCACCCTAAATCTTAACACTGACCCTAACCTTTACCTTTAACTCTAAGCCTAACCCTTAACCCTACAGTACGGAAGACCCTTAATGCTCATGGGATCCCTTATCCCTAACCCTATCCCTAACCCTAATCCTAAGCATTAAACCTAACCCTATCTCTTAACCCTAACGCTAGCCCTTACCCTAACGCCTAGATCTAACCCTACATCTAACCTACCGCCTAATCCTAACCTTAAGCCCTAATGCTAACACTAACCCTGAACCTTAAACCTACCCGTAACCCTTAACACTAACCCTATCCGTGAACCTAAACCCTGACCTTAACCAGTACCCTCACCCAAGCATTTAACCCTGACCCTAACCCTAATCCTTAATGCTAACATTAACACTGAACCCTAACCCTAAGCCCAACACTTAACCCTAATCCTATCCCTTAACCCTAACTCTAACCCTAACCCTAATGCTAACCCCTAAAGGTAACCCTAACCATGACCAGTAAACCTAACCCTAACCTCTAACACCAACCATAGCACATAACTCTAACCCTAAAACTAACCCTAACCCTAACCCTAAACCCTAACTCTTAACCTTAACACTAAGCGTTAACTCTCACGCTAACCTTTAATCCTAACCCTAATCCTAATCTTCAACCCTAAACCTAACACTTAACCCTAACACTGTACCAAACCCTAACACCTCATCTTAACCCTAACCGTAAAGCTCAACCCTAAAACAAAGTGTATCCGTTAAACCTAAGAGTAACCTTTAACCTTAACCCTAATTCCTAAACCTAAGCCCTCACCCTAACACTAAACTTCATCCTTAACCCTAACCAGAATCCTACCCCTAAATCTCATTCTCAGACTTCTTGCTTTCTTAGAGTTTAGAAAGCCTGCAATCCTCCCATGCCATGCGTGAAAGGAGGCTCTACCACTGTGTCCTGCATGAAACCCACGGGCCCATACCCAGAGTATGATAGAGTGGGTTCCCGGGTACAATCCCAGCCCCCTAAGCTCCCCCCGCCCGCCTAATGCAGACAGGGCCCGTGCGCTAAGCATAAACAATACCTTTAACAGATAACCCTAACCCTGAACATAACACCCAACCCTGTTCCTATTTCTCCCCTTAACACGTAAACCTCACCGTGCGCCTAACTTTAACCTCTTATCCTAACGTTAATGCATAACCCATTTCCTGAGAACAACCCCTATCCCATAATTCTAACCCTATCTCCTAGTCATCACTGTGACACCTAATCCCTAACCCTAATTCTAAACTGCTAACCCTAACCGTAACCCTACCTACAACCCTAACACTGACAGTAACCCTTACTTCTAACACCAACGCTATGCCTAACAAAAACCCTAACCCTTGACCCTAACCCTTCACCCTAACCCCTAAGCCTTACCCTAACCCTTAACCCTAATCCTAATCCTAACCATTAAACCTAACCCTAGCTCTTAAAGCTAACCCTAAACCTTACCCTCACGACTAGACCTAACCCTGACACTAACCTAACACCTAACCCTAACCAGAACCCCTAAAGCTAACCCTGAACCCTATCCCTAACCCTAGCAGTAAACTTTAACCCTAAACCTAAGCCCAACCCGTAACCCTAATCCTATCCTTTTACCCTAAAACTAACCACTCAACCTAACCCCCATAACTCACCCTTAACTCTAACCCCAATCCTAATTCTAACCATACCCCTTCACAAAACACTAACTCCTAACCGCTAACCCTAACACTAACCAAGAACCCTAATCACTAATCCCTAACCCTAACGCTTAACTTTTACCCTAACCGTTAACCCTCACCCTATATCTTAACCCTGACCCTAACCTTAACCTTTAACTCTAAGCCTAACCCTTAACCCTACAGTAAGGAAGACCCTTAATGCTAATGGGATCCCTTATCCATAACCCTAACACTACAGCTAAAAATAACCCTATCCTTGGATCCTTAAACCTAACCCCTAACACTTACTTTAACCCCAAACCCTAACCCTAATCCTAAGCATTAAACCTCACCCTATCTCTTAACCCTAACGCTAGCCCTTACCCTAACGCCTATATCTAACCCTAAATCTAACCTACCGCCTAATCCTAACCTTAAGCCCTAATGCTAACACTAACCCTGAACCTTAAACCTACCCGTAACCCTTAACACTAACCCTATCCGTGAACCTAAACCCTGACCTTAACCAGTACCCTCACCCAAGCATTTAACCCTGACCCTAACCCTAATCCTTAATGCTAACATTAACACTGAACCCTAACCCTAAGCCCAACACTTAACCCTAATCCTATCCCTTAACCCTAACTCTAACCCTAACCCTAATGCTAACCCCTAAAGGTAACCCTAACCATGACCAGTAAACCTAACCCTAACCTCTAACACCAACCATAGCACATAACTCTAACCCTAAAACTAACCCTAACCCTAACCCTAAACCCTAACTCTTAACCTTAACCCTAAGCGTTAACTCTCACGCTAACCTTTAATCCTAACCCTAATCCTAATCTTCAACCCTAAACCTAACACTTAACCCTAACCCTCTACCAAACCCTAACCCCTCATCTTAACCCTAACCGTAAACCTCAACCCTAAACGAAAGTGTAACCGTTAAACCTAAGAGTAACCTTTAACCCTAACCCTAATCCCTAACCCTAAGCCCTCACCCTAACACTAAACTTCATCCTTAACGCTAACCAGAATCCTACCCCTAAATCTAATACTCAGACTTCTTGTTTTCTTAGAGTTTAGAAAGCCTGCAATCCTCCCATGCCATGCGTGAAAGGAGGCTCTACCACTGTGTCCTGCATGAAACCCACGGGCCCATACCCAGAGTATGATAGAGTGGGTTCCCGTGTACAATCCCAGCCCCCTAAACTCCCCCCGCCCGCCTAATGCAGACAGGGCCCGTGCGCTAAGCATAAACAATACCTTTAACAGATAACCCTAACCCTGAACATAACACCCAACCCTGTTCCTATTTCTCCCCTTAACACGTAAACCTCACCGTGCGCCTAACTTTAACCTCTTATCCTAACGTTAATGCATAACCCATTTCCTGAGAACAACCCCTATCCCATAATTCTAACCCTATCTCCTAGTCATCACTGTGACACCTAATCCCTAACCCTAATTCTAAACCGCTAATCCTAACCGTAACCCTACCTACAACCCTAACACTGACAGTAACCCTTACTTCTAACCCCAGCGCTATGCCTAACAAAAACCCTAACCCTTGACCCTAACCCTTCACCCTAACCCCTAAGTCTTACCCTAACCCTTAACCCTAATCCTAATCCTAACCATTAAACCTAACCCTAGCTCTTAAAGCTAACCCTAAACCTTACCCTCACGACTAGACCTAACCCTGACACTAACCTAACACCTAACCCTAACCAGAATCCCTAAAGCTAACCCTGAACCCTATCCCTAACCCTAGCAGTAAACTTTATCCCTAAACCTAAGCCCAACCCGTAACCCTAATCCTATCCTTTTACCCTAAAACTAACCACTAAACCTAACCCCCATAACTCACCCTTAACTCTAACCCCAATCCTAATTCTAACCATACCACTTCATAAAACACTAACTCCTAACCGCTAACCCAAACACTAACCAAGAACCCTAATCACTAATCCCTAACCCTAACGCTTAACTTTTACCCTAACCGTTAACCCTCACCCTATATCTTAACCCTGACCCTAACCTTAACCTTTAACTCTAAGCCTAACCCTTAACCCTACAGTAAGGAAGACCCTTAATGCTAATGGGATCCCTTATCCATAACCCTAACACTACAGCTAAAAATAACCCTAACCTTGGATCCTTAAACCTAACCCCTAACACTTACTTTAACCCCAAACCCTAACCCTAATCCTAAGCATTAAACCTCACCCTATCTCTTAACCCTAACGCTAGCCCTTACCCTAACGCCTAGATCTAACCCTAAATCTAACATACCGCCTATTCCTAACCTTAAGCCCTAATGCTAACACTAACCCTGAACCCTAAACCTACCCGTAACCATTAACACTAACCCTAACCGTGAACCTTAACCCTGACCCTAACCATAACCCGCACCCAAGCATTTAACCCTGAACCTAAGCCTAACCCTAATCCTTAATGCTAACCTTAACACTAAACCCTAACCCTAAGCCCAACACTTAACCCTAATCCTATCCCTTAACCCTAACACTAACCCTAACCCTAATGCTACACCCTAAACGTAACCCTATCCGTGACCAGTAAACCTAACCCTAACCTCTAACACAAACCATAGCACATAACTCTAACCCTAAAACTAACCCTAACCCTAACCCTAAACCCTAACTCTTAACCTTAACGCTAAGCGTTAACTCTGACGCTAACGTTTAATCCTAACCCTAATCCTAATCTTCAACCCTAAACCTAACACTTAACCCTAACCCTGTACCAAACCCTAACCCCTCATCTTAACCCTAACCGTAAACCTCAACCCTAAGCCAAAGTGTAACCGTTAAACCTAAGAGTAACCTTTAACCCTAACCCTAATCCCTAACCCTAAGCCCTCACCCTAACACTAAACTTCATCCTTAACCCTAACCATAATCCTAACCCTAAATCTAATTCTCAGACTTCTTGTTTTCTTAGAGTTTAGAAAGCCTGCAATCCTCCCATGCCATGCGTGAAAGGAGGCTCTACCACTGTGTCCTGCATGAAACCCACGGGCCCATACCCAGAGTATGATAGAGTGGGTTCCCGGGTACAATCCCAGCCCCCTAAACTCCCCCCACCCGCCTAATGCAGACAGGGCCCGTGCGCTAAGCATAAACAATACCTTTAACAGATAACCCTAACCCTGAACATAACACCCAACCCTGTTCCTATTTCTCCCCTTAACACGTAAACCTCACCGTGCGCCTAACTTTAACCTCTTATCCTAACGTTAATGCATAATCCATTTCCTGAGAACAACCCCATCCCATAATTCTAACCCTATCTCCTAGTCATCACTGTGACAGCTAATCCCTAACCCTAATTCTAAACCGCTAACCCTATCCGTAACCATACCTACAACCCTAACACTGACAGTAACACTTACTTCTAACCCCAACGCTATGCCTAACAAAAACCCCAACCCTTGACCCTAACCCTTCACCCTAACCCCTAAGCCTTACCCTAACCCTTAACCCTAATCCTAATCCTAACCATTAAACCTAACACTAGCTCTTAAAGCTAACCCTAAACCTTACCCTCACGACTAGACCTAACCCTGACACTATCCTAACACCTAACCCTAACCAGAACCCCTAAAGCTAACCCTGAACCCTATCCCTAACCCTAGCAGTAAACTTTAACCCTAAACCTAAGCCCAACCCGTAACCCTAATCCTATCCTTTTACCCTAAAACTAACCCCTAAATCTAACCCCTATACCTCACCCTAACTCTAACCCCAATCCTAATTCTAACCATACCCCTTCATAAAACACTAACTCCTAACCGCCTACCCTAACACTAACCAAAAACCCTAATCACTAATCCCTAACCCTAAAGCTTAACCTTTACCCTAACCGTTAACCCTCACCCTAAATATTAACACTGACCCTAACCTTAACCTTTAACTCTAAGCCTAACCCTTAACCCTACAGTAAGGAAGACCCTTAATGCTAATGGGATCCCTTATCCATAACCCTAACACTACAGCTAAAAATAACCCTAACCTTGGATCCTTAAACCTAACCCCTAACACTTACTTTAACCCCAAACCCTAACCCTAATCCTAAGCATTAAACCTAACCCTATCTCTTAACCCTAACGCTAGCCCTTACCCTAACGCCTAGATATAACCCTAAATCTAACCTACCGCCTAATTCTAACCTTAAGCCCTAATGCTAACACTAACCCTGAACCCTAAACCCACCCGTAACCCTTAACACTAACCCTATCCGTGAACCTAAACCCTGACCCTAACCATTACCCGCACCCAAGCATTTAACCCTGACCCTAACCCTAAACCTTAATGCTAACCTTAACACTAAACTCTAACCCTAAGCCCAACACTTAACCCTAATCCTATCCCTTAACCCTAACCCTAACCCTAATGCTAACCCCTAAACGTAACCCTAACCATGACCAGTAAACCTAACCCTACCCTCTAACACAAACCATAGCACATAAATCTAACCCTAAAACTAACCCTAACCCTAACCCTAAACCCTAACTCTGAACCTTAACCCTAAGGGTAAACTCTCACGCTAACCTTTAATCCTAACCCTAATCCTAATCTTCAACCCTAAACCTAACACTGAACCCTAACCCTGTAACAAACCCTAACCCCTCATCTTAACCCTAACCGTAAACCTCAACCCTAAACCAAAGTGTAACCGTTAAACCTAAGAGTAACCTTTAACCCTAACCCTAATCCCTAACCCTAAGCCCTCACCCTAACACTAAACTTCATCCTTAACCCTAACCAGAATCCTACCCCTAAATCTAATTCTCAGACTTCTTGTTTTCTTAGAGTTTAGAAAGCCTGCAATCCTCCCATGCCATGCGTGAAAGGAGGCTCTACCACTGTGTCCTGCATGAAACCCACGGGCCCATACCCAGAGTATGATAGAGTGGGTTCCCGTGTACAATCCCAGCCCCCTAAACTCCCCCCGCCCACCTAATGCAGACAGGGCCCGTGCGCTAAGCATAAATAATACCTTTAACAGATAACCCTAACCCTGAACATAACACCCAACCCTGTTCCTATTTCTCCCCTTAACACGTAAACCTCACCCTGCGCCTAACTTTAACCTCTTATCCTAACGTTAATGCATAACCCATTTCCTGAGAACAACCCCTATCCCATAATTCTAACCCTATCTCCTAGTCATCACTGTGACACCTAATCCCTAACCCTAATTCTAAACCGCTAATCCTAACCGTAACCCTACCTACAACCCTAACACTGACAGTAACCCTTACTTCTAACCCCAGCGCTATGCCTAACAAAAACCCTAACCCTTGACCCTAACCCTTCACCCTAACCCCTAAGCCTTACCCTAACCCTTAACCCTAATCCTAATCCTAACCATTAAACCTAACCCTAGCTCTTTTTTTTTTTTTTTTTTTTTTTTTTTTTTTTTTTTTTTTTTTTTTTTGTTGAGACAGAGTCTCACTTTGTTGCCCAGGCTAGAGTGAGTGCCGTGGCGTCAGCTTAGCTCACAGCAACCTCAGACTCCTCGGCTTAAGCGATCCTACTGCCTCAGCCTCCCGAGTAGCTGGGACTACAGGCATGCGCCACTATGCCAGGCTAATTTTTTCTATATAGATTTTTAGTTGTCCATATAATGTCTTTCTATTTTTTTTAGTAGAGACGGGGTCTCGCTCAGGCTGGTCTCGAACCCCTGACCTTGAGCAATCCACCCGCCTCGGCCTCCCAGAGTGCTAGGATTACAGGCGTGAGCCACCGCGCCCGGCCTAAACCTAACCCTAGCTCTTAAAGCTAACCCTAAACCTTACCCTCACGACTAGACCTAACCCTGACACTAACCTAACACCTAACCCTAACGAGAACCCCTAAAGCTAACCCTGAACCCTATCCCTAACCCCAGCAGTAAACTTTAACCCTAAACCTAAGCCCAACCCGTAACCCTAATCCTATCCTTTTACCCTAAAAGTAACCTCTAAACCTAACCCCTATACCTCACCCTAACTCTAACCCCAATCCTAATTATAACCATACCCATTCATAATACACTAACTCCTAACCGCTAACCCTAACACTAACCAAAAACCCTAATCACTAATCCCTAACCCTAACGCTTAACCTTTACCCTAACCGTTAACCCTCACCCTAAATCTTAACACTGACCCTAACCTTAACCTTTAACTCTAAGCCTAACCCTTAACCCTACAGTAAGGAAGACCCTTAATGCTAATGGGATCCCTTATCCCTAACCCTAACACTACAGCTAAAAATAACCCTAACCTTGGATACTTAAACCTAACCCCTAACACTTACTTTAACCCCAAACCCTAACCCTAATCCTAAGCATTAAACCTTACCCTATCTCTTAACCCTAACGCTAGCCCTTACCCTAACGCCTAGATCTAACCCTAAATCTAACCTACCGCCTAATCCTAACCTTAAGCCCTAATGCTAACACTAACCCTAAACCCTAAACCTACCCGTAACCCTTAACACTAACCCTATCCGTGAACCTTAACCCTGACCCTAACCATTACCCGCACCCAAGCATTTAACCCTGATTCTAACCCTAATCCTTAATGATAAACCTAACACTAAACCCTAACCCTAAGCCCAACACTTAACCCTAATCCTATCCCTTAACCCTAACCCTAAACCTAATGCTACCCCCTAAACGTAACCCTAACCGTGACCAGTAAACCTAACCCTAACCTCTAACACAAACCATAGCACATAACTCTAACCCTAAAACTAACTCTAACCCTAACCCTAACCCTGAACATAACAGCCAACCCTGTTCCTATTTCTCCCCTTAACACGTAAACCTCACCGTGCGCCTAACTTTAACCTCTTATCCTAACGTTAATGCATAACCCATTTCCTGAGAACAATCCCTATCCCATAATTCTAACCCTATCTCCTAGTCATCACTGTGACACCTAATCCCTAACCCTAATTCTAAACCGCTAACCCTAACCGTAACCCTACCTACAACCCTAACACTGACAGTAACCCTTACTTCTAACCCCAACGCTATGCCTAACAAAAACCCTAACCCTTGACCCTAACCCTTCACCCTAACCCCTAAGCCTTACCCTAACCCTTAACCCTAATCCTAATCCTAACCATTAAACCTAACCCTAGCTCTTAAAGCTAACCCTAAACCTTACCCTCACGACTAGACCTAACCCTGACACTAACCTAACACCTAACCCTAACCAGAACCCCTAAAGCTAACCCTGAACCCTATCCCTAACCCTAGCAGTAACCTTTAACCCTAAACCTAAGCCCAACCCGTAACCCTAATCCTATCCTTTTACCCTAAAACTAACCCCTAAACCTAATCCCTATACCTCACCCTAACTCTAACCCCAATCCTAATTCTAACCATACCCCTTCATAAAACACTAACTCCTAACCGCTAACCCTAACACTAACCAAAAACCCTAATCACTAATCCCTAACCCTAACGCTTAACCTTTACCCTAACCGTTAACCCTCACCCTAAATCTTAACACTGACCCTAACCTTAACCTTTAACTCTAAGCCTAACCCTTAACCCTACAGTAAGGAAGACCCTTAATGCTAATGGGATCCCTTATCCCTAACCCTAACACTACAGCTAAAAATAACCCTAACCTTGGATCCTTAAACCTGACCCCTAACACTTACTTTAACCCCAAACCCTAACCCTATTCCTAAGCATTAAACCTAACCCTATCTCTTAACCCTAACGCTAGCCCTTACCCTAACGCCTAGATCTAACCCTAAATCTAACCTACCGCCTAATCCTAACCTTAAGCCCTAATGCTAACACTAACCCTGAATCCTAAACCTACCCGTAACCCTTAACACTAACCCTATCCGTGAACCTTAACCCTGACCCTAACCATTACCCGCACCCAAGCAATTAACCCTGACCCTAACCCTAATCCTTAATGCTAACCCTAACACTAAACCCTAACCCTAAGCCCAACACTTATCCCTAATCCTATCCCTTAACCCTAACCCTAAACCTAATGCTAACCCCTAAACGTAACCCTATCCGTGACCAGTAAACCTAACCCTAACCTCTAACACAAACCATAGCACATAACTCTAACCCTAAAACTAACCCTAACCCTAAACCTAACCCTAAACCCTAACTCTTAACCTTAACCCTAAGCGTTAACTCTCACGCTAACCTTTAATCCTAACCCTAATCCTAATCTTCAACCCTAAACCTAACACTTAACCCTAACCCTGTACCAAACCCTAACCCCTCATCTTAACCCTAACCGTAAACCTCAACCCTAAACCAAAGTGTAACCGTTTAACCTAAGAGTAACCTTTAACCCTAACCCTAATCCCTAACCCTAAGCCCTCACCCTAACACTAAACTTCATCCTTAACCCTAACCAGAATCCTAACCCTAAATCTAATTCTCAGACTTCTTCCTTTCTTAGAGTTTAGAAAGCCTGCAATCCTCCCATGCCATGCGTGAAAGGAGGCTCTACCACTGTGTCCTGCATGAAACACACGGGCCCATACCCAGAGTATGATAGAGTGGGTTCCCGGGTACAATCCCAGCCCCCTAAACTCCCTCCGCCCGCCTAATGCAGACAGGGCCCGTTCGCTAAGCATAAACAATACCTTTATCAGATAACCCTAACCCTGAAGATAACACCCAACCCTGTTCCTATTTCTCCCCTTAACACGTAAACCTCACCGTGCGCCTAACTTTAACCTCTTATCCTAACGTTAATGCATAACCCATTTCCTGAGAACAACCCCTATCCCATAATTCTAACCCTATCTCCTAGTCATCACTGTGACACCTAATCCCTAACCCTAATTCTAAACCGCTAACCCTAACCGTAACCCTACCTACAACCCTAACACTGACAGTAACCCTTATTTCTAACCCCAACGCTATGCCTAAAAAAAACCCTAACCCTTGACCCTAACCCTTCACCGTAACCCCTAAGCCTTACCCTAACCCTTAACCCTAATCCTAATCCTAACCATTAAACCTAACCCTAGCTCTTAAAGCTAACCCTAAACCTTACCCTCACGACTAGACCTAACCCTGACACTAACCTAACACGTAAGCCTAACCAGAACCCCTAAAGCTAACCCTGAACCCTATCCATAACCCCAGCAGTAAACTTGAACCCTAAATCTAAGCCCAACCCGTAACCCTAATCCTATCCTTTTACCCTAAAACTAACCCCTAAACCTAACCCCTATACCTCACCCTAACTCTAACCCCAATCCCAATTCTAATCCTACCCCTTCATAAAACACTAACTCCTAACCGCTAACCCTAACACTAACCAAAAACCCTAATCACTAATCCCTAACCCTAACGCTTAACCTTTACCCTGACCGTTAACCCTCACCCTAAATCTTAACACTGACCCTAACCTTAACCTTTAACTCTAAGCCTAACACTTAACCCTACAGTAAGGAAGACCCTTAATGCTAATGGGATCCCTTATCCCTAACCCTAACACTACAGCTAAAAATAACCCTAACCTTGGATCCTTAAACCTAACCCCTAACACTTACTTTAACCCCAAACCCTAACCCTAATCCTAAGCATTAAACCTAACCCTATCTCTTAACCCTAACGCTAGCCCTTACCCTAACGCCTAGATCTAACCCTAAATCTAACCTACCGCCTAATCCTAACCTTAAGCCCTAATGCTAACACTAACCCTGAACCCTAAACCTACCCGTAACCCTTAAATCTAACCCTATCCGTGAACCTTAACCCTGACCCTAACCATTACCCGCACCCAAGCATTTAACCCTGATTCTAACCCTAATCCTTAATGATAAACCTAACACTAAACCCTAACCCTAAGCCCAACACTTAACCCTAATCCTATCCCTTAACCCTAACCCTAACCCTAATGCTACCCCCTAAACGTAACCCTAACCGTGACCAGTAAACCTAACCCTAACCTCTAACACAAAACATAGCACATAACTCTAACCCTAAAACTAACCCTAACCCTAACCCTAACCCTAAACCCTAACTCTTAACCTTAACCCTAAGCGTTAACTCTCAAGCTAACCTTTAATCCTAACCCTAATCCTAATCTTCAACCCTAAACCTAACACTTAACACTAACCCTGTAACAAACCCTAACCCCTCATCTTAACCCTAACCGTAAACCTCAACCCTAAACCAAAGTGTAACAGTTAAACCTAAGAGTAACCTTTAACCCTAACCCTAATCCCTAACCCTAAGCCCTCACCCTAACACTAAACTTCATCCTTAACCCTAACCAGAATCCTAACCCTAAATCTAATTCTCAGACTTCTTGCTTTCTTAGAGTTTAGAAAGCCTGCAATCCTCCCATGCCATGCGTGAAAGGAGGCTCTACCACTGTGTCCTGCATGAAACCCATGGGCCCATACCCAGAGTATGAGAGAGTGGGTTCCCGGGTACAATCCCAGCCCCCTAAACTCCCCCCGCCCGCCTAATGCAGACAGGGCCCGTGCGCTAAGCATAAACAATACCTTTAAAAGATAACCCTAACCCTGAACATAACACCCAACCCTGTTCCTATTTCTCCCCTTAACACGTAAACCTCACCGTGCGCCTAACTTTAACCTCTTATCCTAACGTTAATGCATAACCCATTTCCTGAGAACAACCCCTATCCCATAATTCTAACCCTATCTCCTAGTCATCACTGTGACACCTAATCCCTAACCCTAATTCTAAACCGCTAACCCTAACCGTAACCCTACCTACAACCCTAACACTGACAGTAACCCTTACTTCTCACCCCAAGCTATGCCTAACAAAAACCCTAACCCTTGACCCTAACCCTTCACCCTAACCCCTAAGCCTTACCCTAACCCTTAACCCTAATCCTAATCCTAACCATTAAACCTAACCCTAGCTCTTAAAGCTAACCCTAAACCTTACCCTCACGACTAGACCTAACCCTGACACTATCCTAACACCTAACCCTAACCAGAACCCCTAAAGCTAACCCTGAACCCTATCCCTAACCCTAGCAGTAAACTTTAACCCTAAACCTAAGCCCAACCCGTTACCCTAATCCTATCCTTTTACCCTAAAACTAACCCCTAAACCTAACCGCTATACCTCACCCTAACTCTAACCCCAATCCTAATTCTAACCATACCCCTTCATAAAACACTAACTCCTAACCGCTAACCCGAACACTAACCAAAAATCCTAATCACTAATCCCTAACCCTAACGCTTAACCTTTACCCTAACCGTTAACCCTCACCCTAAATCTTAACACTGACCCTAACCTTAACCTTTAACTCTAAGCCTAACACTTAACCCTACAGTAAGGAAGACCCTTAATGCTTATGGGAACCCTTATCCCTAACCCTAACACTACAGCTAAAAATAACCCTAATCTTGGATCCTTAAACCTAACCCCTAACACTTACTTTAACCCCAAACCCTAACCCTAATCCTAAGCTTTAAACCTAACCCTATCTCTTAATCCTAACGCTAGCCCTTACCCTATCGCCTAGATCTAACCCTAAATCTAACCTACCGCATAATCCTAACCTTAAGCCCTAATGCTAACACTAACCCTGAACCCTAAACCTACCCGTAACCCTTAACACTAACCCTATCCGTGAACCTTAACCCTGACCCTAACCATTACCCGCACCCAAGCATTTAAACCTGACCTTAACCCTAATCCTTAATGCTAACCCTAACACTTAACCCTAACCCTAAGCCCAACACTTAACCCTAATCCTATCCCTTAACCCTAACCCTAACCCTAATGCTAACCCCAAAACGTAATCCTAACTGTGACCAGTAAACCTAACCCTAACCTGTAACACAAACCTTAGCACATAACTCTAACCCTAAAACTAACTCTAACCCAAACCCTAAACCCTAACTCTTAACCTTAACCCTAAACGTTAACTCTCACGCTAACCTTTAATCCTAACCCTAATCCTAATCTTCAACCCTAAACCTAACACTTAACCCTAACCTTGTACCAAACCCTAACCCCTCATCTTAACCCTAACCGTAAACCTGAACCCTAAACCAAAGTGTAACCGTTAAACCTAAGAGTAACCTTTAACCCTAACCCTATTCCCTAACCCTAAGCCCTCACCCTAACACTAAACTTCATCCTTAACCCTAACCAGAATCCTAACCCTAAATTTAATTCTCAGACTTCTTGCTTTCTTAGAGTTTAGAAAGCCTGCAATCCTCCCATGCCATGCGTGAAAGGAGGCTCTACCACTGTGTCCTGCATGAAACCCACGGGCCCATACCCAGAGTATGATAGAGTGGGTTCCCGGGTACAATCCCAGCCCCCTAAACTCCCCCCGTCCGCCTAATGCAGACAGGGCCCGTGCGCTAAGCATAAACAATACCTTTAACAGATAACCCTAACCCTGAACATAACACCCAACCCTGTTCCTATTTCTCCCCTTAACACGTAAACCGGATTCAGAAGATGGCGGAGTGGCGGTGACTGCTTGGATCTGCGCTCCCGCGACGAACCGTGGATCCGGACCTGCCACAACGCTAGAGGACCGCTCCCACACAGGAACAGCGGTGTGAATCCACGGAGAATCAGCGTGGGACAAACAGAGCAAGTGAGGTCTGAGGTGAACAGAAATTAAGATCGCGGAACTCTGCGGAAGGCGCGGAACAGACAGTAGCCAGTGGAACGCAGGCGGCTGCGCCCGCCCCCAGGTGGGGCGGGGGCAGTCTTTAGGAAAAGCGGCTTGCGCTCCTCACTGACCTCCACCCTCAATTGCTTGGAGACCCCCTCGCAAGCCAGAGCAGAATCTCCGAGCGAGACGTAGGGCATTGCAGACAGGAGGCTTTTTCGGGAGAATAGCTTGGAACCTGGGAAGTCTCGGCTGAGACAGTCCTTAGCGAGAAGGGACGGACCTGTGCCGGGGGGAGGGGCACGATCAATCCCCGATCAGCGAATTGCGCTGTACCTCTGCGCTACTTTTGTCGGTGGTTCTTCAGCCGGTGGCCCCCGGCGGCTTTGCCCGCCAAACCCCCCGGCAGCGGCGGTCCCTGGTCTCTGCCTGCCGGGGAGCCGGTCCCCCTCCGACCCCGGAGCGCTGCGGGCGCCATCTTGAAAGCAAAGTCGGAACCGCTCAGGAGCCATAAGGTGCCCAGCAGCTCTCTCTCCCCGGCGGCCCCCGGTGGTCTCTGGGCCCGCGCCATCTCCGCCGGCGGCACTCGGCGTGAAGGGGCGGAGCTGCGCTAAGACTTAAAATAAACACTGAGTTGCCGCTCCGGAACCAACGGAGCCGGTGTGAAGGGGCGGAGCTGCGCTAAGACTTAAAATAAACACTGAGTTGCCGCTCCGGAACCAACGGAGCCGGCGTGAAGGGGCGGAGCTGCGCTAAGACGTAAAATAAACACTGAGTTGCCGCTCCGGAACCAATGGAGCGGGCGTGAAGGGGCGGAGCTGCGCTAAGGCGCAAAAACACGATCATTGAGCCGCTGAACTGTATACTTCAGAATTGTGTATCCCTTCGTTTAGTGATGCGTTGTGGTGTTGTGTAGCTCTGTTTTTGTTCTTTTGTGTTTGTGTTTTCGCTGTTTCTGGGTTAGGTCTCTTTGTGTTATTTGTTAGTTTAGTTTTTGTTTTTGTCTTTGTTTTTTTTTTTATTTATTTTTTATTTTTTATTTTTTATTTTTTTATTTTATTTTTATTTTTTTTTTCTTTTTTTCCTCTTCTCTTCTCCTTTTCTTTTCTCTTTCCTTTTCTTCTCCTTCTGTTCTTTCTTTTCACTTCTTTTTTTTTTCTTTTCTTTTCTTTTTTCTTTTTCCTTATTTCTTCTCTCTTTTTGCCTTCTAACTGGGAACCCACGCTGAGCTTGGGAACGGGCCAGGCCCCTGGCTCTGGTACATACCGGAACCTGAGTAGTCACTCCCAACGCCGGCGATCTACGGACGCGCAATAGCCATCTTGGGGCCCACAGCCAAGTCACTGCGGAGCAATAGGGTGCCAAGAGGCTCCCTGGACGGCCCCCTCCCCAGGTCCACAGACCTTATATAGGGTCCCCACCCACGTCTAAACATTGACTACTTCTCCAGAAGCGAGAGTGTGGAGCCTGGTCCCTGGGGACATTGGGCCAAGGCAGACTTTTGCCTGTGGGAGTTGCGGCAAATGGGGCGCTGAGCGAGCAAGGGCACCATCCACTCCCCACAACTAGTATTTTTCCTGCAGATAGAGACAGAAACCACCCCTATAGAGGAAGAACCAAAGGGAAACAAACAAACAAAGAGAATTTTGGCCCACTACTAGTGTGGACCCTGCCTGCCCTCTGAAAGACTACAACACAGTGTCCTAACTCACCAAAGCAGTCTTGGATCACTCCAATCCTCTAGGATTGGACCCATCAGAAGCAGTCCCCCAACTGAAATAGAAAAATTTCTAAACAATTCACAACAGTCTTCCCCTCTTGCCAAAGGAAGCAATATACCTAGACTACTCCACAGCCTAAGAATAGAGCACAGAGAGTGCTGTTAACCAGACTAAATCTATAAGTAAAGATCCAACGATTAATCTAGATGGGAAGGGCCCAGCGAAAAAACACAGGAAGCACAAAGAATCAAACAGAAAGCTCACCCCCAAAGAGAAATACCGGCTCTCAACCATTTGACACAAACCAGACTCAAAACACCAACATGTCACAGGAAGAATTCCAATTATGGATCATAAACAAGCTAAATAATATACAAGAATCAATGGACAGACAACACAAGGAAAATGCAAAAAAAATTCAGGATTTGGAGGAAAAATTCACTAAAGAAATTGAAATATTGAAGAAAAACCAAACTGAACTCCTAGAAATGAAGAATTCACTCAGAGAGCTACAAAACACTGTGGAAAGTCTCAAAAGCAGGGTAGATCAAACAGAGGAAAGAATTTCAGAAATTGAAGATAACTCCTTTCAACTAAATAAGTCAGTCACAGAGATAGATCAAAAAAGTAAGAGAAATGATCTGAGTCTTCAAGAAATGTGGGATTATGTGAAGAAACCTAACTTGAGACTTATTGGCATCCCTGAGGGTGAAGAAGACAATAAGCAAGGGTTGGACAAGCTATTTGAAGACATAATCGAGGAAAATTTTCCAGGCCTTGCCAATACTCTAGACATACAGATTCAAGAAGCTCAAAGGACCCCTGGGAGATTCATAGCAAATAGGAAAACACCACGCCACGTAGTCATCAGGCTGACCAAAATATCCACTAAAGAGTCCCTTCTCCGAGCTGTAAGGAGAAAGAAACAGGTAACTTACAAAGGAAAACCCATCAGAATTACGCCAGATTTCTCAGCTGAAACCTTACAAGCAAGAAGAGCTTGGGGCCCCATTTTCACGCTTCTGAAACAGAATAATGCCCAGCCTAGAATCTTGTACCCAGCTAAGCTAAGTTTTCTATACGAAGGAGAAATCAAGACATTCTCAGATAAACAAAGGTTGAGGGAATTCACCAAGACAAGACCAGCCCTGCAAGAAGTACTCAAAAGAGAGTTACACACGGACCAGCACAAGAAAGATCCATGAATGTAAAACTACTCAAGAGCTAAAGATCAAATTCCAGATACCACAATGGCTCAGGAGAGAAAACATTGCAATGAAGTTCTACCCAACAAGCTGAACAAAAAACCGTCTCACTTATCAGTTTTCTCAATAAATGTGAATGGCTTGAATTCCCCGCTCAAGAGACATAGACTGGCCCAATGGATAAAAAAGCACAAGCCAAGTATCTGCTGTCTCCAAGAAACCCACCTAACGAGCAAAGATGCATTTAGACTGAAAGTAAAAGGATGGAAATCGGTATTTCAAGCAAACGGTAACGAAAAGAAAGCTGGTGTGGCAATCTTAATTTCCAATAACTTAGCTTTCAAACCAACAAAAATAATAAAAGACAAAAATGGCTACTACATACTGGTCAAGGGCACAATTCAACAAGAAGCCATGACTATACTCAATATATATGCACCCAACCTAGGTGCACCTAGATTCATAAAGCAAACCCTACTAGATCTGAACCAGATGATAGATAATAATACTGTAATAGCTGGAGACTTTAACACCCCACTGACAGTACAGGACAGATCCTCTAAACAGAAAATAAACAAAGACATAATGGACCTAAATAGAATGCTAGAACAAATGGGCATGGCTGACATCTATAGGACATTCTACCCAAAGTCCACAGAATATACATTCTTCTCATCAGCTCACAGGACATTCTCTAAGATTGACCATGTCCTAGGACATAAATCATGTCTTCAAAAATTCAAAAAAATAGAAATTATACCATGCATCTTCTCAGATCACAGCGGAATAAAAGTAACAATGATCACAAACAGAAACCCTCACTCTTACTCAAAGTCATGGAAGCTAAATAACCTTCTCCTGAATAATTATTCTATAAAAGAAGAAATCAAGATGGAAATCAAAAATTTCTTTGAATTAAATGACAATGGAGATACAACTTATCAAAATCTATGGGATGCAGCTAAAGCAGTCCTGAGAGGAAAATTCATATCCATAAATGCCTATATCAAAAAGACAGAAAACATGCAAATAGACAACCTAACGAATAGACTCAAAGAGCTGGAGAAAGAAGAACAGAACGATCCCAAACCCAGCAGAAGGCGAGAAATTACTAAGATCAAATCAGAACTAAATGAAAAGGACAACAAAGAAACTATAAGGGAAATTAATAAAACAAAAAGTTGGTTCTTTGAAAAGATAAACAAAATAGACACACCTCTGGCTAGACTAACCAAGAGCACAAAAGTAAAATCTCTAATAACCTCCATTAGGAACATGAAAGGAGAAATCACAACCGATGCTACAGAGATACAAGATATCATCTATGAATTCTACAAAAATCTTTATGCACACAAACTGGAGAACGTGGAGGAAATGGACAAATTTTTAGAAACACATAGTCTTCCCAGGCTCAACCAGGAAGAAACAGAGTACCTGAACAGACCAATATCAAGAACTGAAATCGAAACAGCAATAAAAAACCTTCCCAAAAAGAAAAGCCCTGGTCCAGATGGGTTCACACCTGAATTTTACCATACATACAAAGAAGAACTGGTGCCCATCCTACATAAACTATTCTCCAATATTGAGAAGGATGGAGTTCTCCCCAACACGTTCTACCAAGCCAATATAACATTAATACCAAAGCCTGGAAAGGACTCAACAAAAATAGAGAACTACAGACCAATTTCCCTCATGAATATAGATGCAAAAATTTTCAATAAAATACTAGCAAATCGAATCCAAGTACTTATCAAAAAAGTAATCCACCACGACCAAGTGGGCTTCATCCCCGAGATGCAGGGGTGGTTCAACATACGTAAATCTATAAATGTAATTCACCACATAAATAGAAGCAAAAACAAAAATCATATGATACTCTCATTAGATGCAGAAAAAGCATTTGACAAAATTCAACACCCTTTTATGATAAAAACGCTTAACAAAATAGGCATTGATGGAACCTACCTAAAAATGATACACGCCATATATGACAAACCCACAGCCAACATCATACTGAATGGGGAAAAACTGAAAGCACTCCCACTTAGAACTGGAACCAGACAGGGCTGCCCATTGTCTCCATTACTTTTCAACATAGGATTGGAAGTCCTTGCGAGAGCTATCAGGCACGAGAGCAAAATCAAGGGAGTCCAAATAGGGAAGGAAGAGATCAAACTCTCACTTTTTGCTGATGATATGATGTTATATCTGGAAAACCCCCAGGATTCAACCAAGAGACTCCTGGAATTGATTAACGAATACAGCAAAGTCTCAGGCTACAAAATTAATATACACAAATCAGAGGCATTTATATATGCCAATAACAGTCAATCGGAAAACCAAATTAAAGACTCAATACCCTTCAAAATAGCAACAAAGAAAATAAAATATCTAGGTATATATCTAACTAAAGAGGTAAAGGACCTCTATAAGGAAAACTATGAAACACTGAGAAAAGAAATAGCAGAACTTGCAAATAGATGGAAAAATATACCATGCTCGTGGATCGGAAGAATCAACATTGTTAAAATGTCTATACTACCCAAAGTGATCTACAAATTCAATGCAATCCCTATTAAATTACCAACAACATTCTTTACAGACATAGAGAAAATAATTATACAATTTGTATGGAATCAAAGAAGACCCCGTATAGCAAAAGCAATTTTAAGCAATAAAAACAAAATGGGAGGTATTAATTTGCCAGACCTCAAACTATATTATAAGGCCGTGGTTCTTAAAACAGCCTGGTATTGGCACAAGTGCAGGGACACAGACCAGTGGAACACAACAGAAAATCCAAATATAGAACCATCCTCATATAGTCACCTAATTTTTGACAAAGCGGGAAAGAATATACTCCGGGGACAAGAATCCCTATTCAACAAATGGTGCTGGGAGAATTGGTTAGCCACTTGCAGAAGAATGAAACAGGACCCACAGCTTTCACCTCTCACAAAAATCAAATCACGGTGGATAACAGACTTAAACCTTAGGCGTGATACAATCAGAATTCTAGAAGAAAATGTAGGAAAGACTCTTACAGACATTGGCCTAGGCAAAGAATTTATGAAGAAGACCCCCAAGGCAATCACAGCAGCAACAAAAATAAATGAATGGGACATGATTAAACTAAAAAGCTTCTGCACAGCCAAAGAAACAGTCCAGAGAATAAACAGATCACCTACAGAATGGGAAAAAATTTTTGCATACTACACATCAGATAAAGGACTGATAACAAGAATCTATTTAGAACTCAGGAAAATCAGCAAGAAAAAATCAAGCAACCCTATCAAAAAGTGGGCAAAGGACATGAATAGAAATTTTTCAAAAGAAGATATAAAAATGGCTAACAAACATATGAAAAAGTGTTCAACATCTCTAATCATCAGGGAAATGCAAATCAAAACCACAATGAGATATCACTTAACCCCAGTGAGAATGGCCTTTATCAAAAAAACCCAAAACAACACATGTTGGCGTGGGTGTGGAGAGACAGGAACACTAATACACTGCTGGTGGGACTGCAAACTAGTGCAACCCCTGTGGAAAGCATTATGGAGGTATCTTTAACAGATTCAAGTAGACCTGCCATTTGACCCAGCAATCCCATTACTGGGCATATACCCAAAGGAAAAAAGGTCATTCTATAACAAAGGCACGTGTACCCAAATGTTTATAGCAGCACAATTCACAATAGCAAAGATGTGGAAACAACCCAAATGCCCATCAATACATGATTGGATTAGTAAGCTGTGGTATATGTATACCATGGAATATTACTCAGCTATAAGGAATGATGAAGATACGACATCTCTATGGTTCTCCTGGAGAGAGTTGGAACCCATTCTATTAAGTGAAGTATCCCAAGAATGGAAAAACAAGCATCATATGTACTCACCAAAAAATTGGTTTCCCTGATCATCACCTAAATACAAATCTGGGAATGACACCAATTGGACATCAGACTGAGGTGGGGGGTGGGGGAGGGGATGGGGGTATGCCTACACAATGAGTGCATTGCACACCGTTTGGGGAGTGGTAACACTTGAAGGTGCTGACTCGGGAAAGGGGGGGTGGGGAAAAAAATATGAAACTATTGTTTTTAACTTGCACTGTTCACTTAATAATTTATCATGAATATTTCCCATATTATTTCATATCATTGTACAAGAAATAATGTATACATTATGAGGACATACTGTATCTAACAAGATATACTGTTAGACTCTTTGATTCTGTAAAACTAAATTGAAAAAAAATATATAAATAAAAAAAAAAAAAAGTCAGGAAAAAAAAAAAATAAAGCCTTAAATCTGTCCAACAAAAAAAAAAAAAAAAAAAAAAAAAAAAAGAACTGGAACCAGACAGGGCTGCCCATTTTCTCCATTACTTTTCAACATAGTATTGGAAGTCCTTGCGAGAGCTATCAGGCACGAGAGCAAAATCAAGGGAATCCAAATAGGGAAGGAAGAGATCAAACTCTCACTTTTTGCTGATGATATGATGTTATATCTGGAAAACCCCCAGGATTCAACCAAGAGACTCCTGGAATTGATTAACGAATACAGCAAAGTCTCAGGCTACAAAATTAATATACACAAATCAGAGGCATTTATATATGCCAATAACAGTCAATCGGAAAACCAAATTAAAGACTCAATACCCTTCAAAATAGCAACAAAGAAAATAAAATATCTAGGTATATATCTAACTAAAGAGGTAAAGGACCTCTATAAGGAAAACTATGAAACACTGAGAAAAGAAATAGCAGAACTTGCAAATAGATGGAAAAATATACCATGCTCGTGGATCGGAAGAATCAACATTGTTAAAATGTCTATACTACCCAAAGTGATCTACAAATTCAATGCAATCCCTATTAAATTACCAACAACATTCTTTACAGACATAGAGAAAATAATTATACAATTTGTATGGAATCAAAGAAGACCCCGTATAGCAAAAGCAATTTTAAGCAATAAAAACAAAATGGGAGGTATTAATTTGCCAGACCTCAAACTATATTATAAGGCCGTGGTTCTTAAAACAGCCTGGTATTGGCACAAGTGCAGGGACACAGACCAGTGGAACACAACAGAAAATCCAAATATAGAACCATCCTCATATAGTCACCTAATTTTTGACAAAGCGGGAAAGAATATACTCCGGGGACAAGAATCCCTATTCAACAAATGGTGCTGGGAGAATTGGTTAGCCACTTGCAGAAGAATGAAACAGGACCCACAGCTTTCACCTCTCACAAAAATCAAATCACGGTGGATAACAGACTTAAACCTTAGGCGTGATACAATCAGAATTCTAGAAGAAAATGTAGGAAAGACTCTTACAGACATTGGCCTAGGCAAAGAATTTATGAAGAGGACCCCCAAGGCAATCACAGCAGCAACAAAAATAAATGAATGGGACATGATTAAACTAAAAAGCTTCTGCACAGCCAAAGAAACAGTCCAGAGAATAAACAGATCACCTACAGAATGGGAAAAAATTTTTGCATACTACACATCAGATAAAGGACTGATAACAAGAATCTATTTAGAACTCAGGAAAATCAGCAAGAAAAAATCAAGCAACCCTATCAAAAAGTGGGCAAAGGACATGAATAGAAATTTTTCAAAAGAAGATATAAAAATGGCTAACAAACATATGAAAAAGTGTTCAACATCTCTAATCATCAGGGAAATGCAAATCAAAACCACAATGAGATATCACTTAACCCCAGTGAGAATGGCCTTTATCAAAAAAACCCAAAACAACACATGTTGGCGTGGGTGTGGAGAGACAGGAACACTAATACACTGCTGGTGGGACTGCAAACTAGTGCAACCCCTGTGGAAAGCATTATGGAGGTATCTTTAACAGATTCAAGTAGACCTGCCATTTGACCCAGCAATCCCATTACTGGGCATATACCCAAAGGAAAAAAGGTCATTCTATAACAAAGGCACGTGTACCCAAATGTTTATAGCAGCACAATTCACAATAGCAAAGATGTGGAAACAACCCAAATGCCCATCAATACATGATTGGATTAGTAAGCTGTGGTATATGTATACCATGGAATATTACTCAGCTATAAGGAATGATGAAGATACGACATCTCTATGGTTCTCCTGGAGAGAGTTGGAACCCATTCTATTAAGTGAAGTATCCCAAGAATGGAAAAACAAGCATCATATGTACTCACCAAAAAATTGGTTTCCCTGATCATCACCTAAATACAAATCTGGGAATGACACCAATTGGACATCAGACTGAGGTGGGGGGTGGGGGAGGGGATGGGGGTATGCCTACACAATGAGTGCATTGCACACCGTTTGGGGAGTGGTAACACTTGAAGGTGCTGACTCGGGAAAGGGGGGGTGGGGAAAAAAATATGAAACTATTGTTTTTAACTTGCACTGTTCACTTAATAATTTATCATGAATATTTCCCATATTATTTCATATCATTGTACAAGAAATAATGTATACATTATGAGGACATACTGTATCTAACAAGATATACTGTTAGACTCTTTGATTCTGTAAAACTAAATTGAAAAAAAATATATAAATAAAAAAAAAAAAAAGTCAGGAAAAAAAAAAAAATAAAGCCTTAAATCTGTCCAACAAAAAAAAAAAAAAAAAAAAAAAAAAAAAAGAACTGGAACCAGACAGGGCTGCCCATTTTCTCCATTACTTTTCAACATAGTATTGGAAGTCCTTGCGAGAGCTATCAGGCACGAGAGCAAAATCAAGGGAATCCAAATAGGGAAGGAAGAGATCAAACTCTCACTTTTTGCTGATGATATGATGTTATATCTGGAAAACCCCCAGGATTCAACCAAGAGACTCCTGGAATTGATTAACGAATACAGCAAAGTCTCAGGCTACAAAATTAATATACACAAATCAGAGGCATTTATATATGCCAATAACAGTCAATCGGAAAACCAAATTAAAGACTCAATACCCTTCAAAATAGCAACAAAGAAAATAAAATATCTAGGTATATATCTAACTAAAGAGGTAAAGGACCTCTATAAGGAAAACTATGAAACACTGAGAAAAGAAATAGCAGAACTTGCAAATAGATGGAAAAATATACCATGCTCGTGGATCGGAAGAATCAACATTGTTAAAATGTCTATACTACCCAAAGTGATCTACAAATTCAATGCAATCCCTATTAAATTACCAACAACATTCTTTACAGACATAGAGAAAATAATTATACAATTTGTATGGAATCAAAGAAGACCCCGTATAGCAAAAGCAATTTTAAGCAATAAAAACAAAATGGGAGGTATTAATTTGCCAGACCTCAAACTATATTATAAGGCCGTGGTTCTTAAAACAGCCTGGTATTGGCACAAGTGCAGGGACACAGACCAGTGGAACACAACAGAAAATCCAAATATAGAACCATCCTCATATAGTCACCTAATTTTTGACAAAGCGGGAAAGAATATACTCCGGGGACAAGAATCCCTATTCAACAAATGGTGCTGGGAGAATTGGTTAGCCACTTGCAGAAGAATGAAACAGGACCCACAGCTTTCACCTCTCACAAAAATCAAATCACGGTGGATAACAGACTTAAACCTTAGGCGTGATACAATCAGAATTCTAGAAGAAAATGTAGGAAAGACTCTTACAGACATTGGCCTAGGCAAAGAATTTATGAAGAAGACCCCCAAGGCAATCACAGCAGCAACAAAAATAAATGAATGGGACATGATTAAACTAAAAAGCTTCTGCACAGCCAAAGAAACAGTCCAGAGAATAAACAGATCACCTACAGAATGGGAAAAAATTTTTGCATACTACACATCAGATAAAGGACTGATAACAAGAATCTATTTAGAACTCAGGAAAATCAGCAAGAAAAAATCAAGCAACCCTATCAAAAAGTGGGCAAAGGACATGAATAGAAATTTTTCAAAAGAAGATATAAAAATGGCTAACAAACATATGAAAAAGTGTTCAACATCTCTAATCATCAGGGAAATGCAAATCAAAACCACAATGAGATATCACTTAACCCCAGTGAGAATGGCCTTTATCAAAAAAACCCAAAACAACACATGTTGGCGTGGGTGTGGAGAGACAGGAACACTAATACACTGCTGGTGGGACTGCAAACTAGTGCAACCCCTGTGGAAAGCATTATGGAGGTATCTTTAACAGATTCAAGTAGACCTGCCATTTGACCCAGCAATCCCATTACTGGGCATATACCCAAAGGAAAAAAGGTCATTCTATAACAAAGGCACGTGTACCCAAATGTTTATAGCAGCACAATTCACAATAGCAAAGATGTGGAAACAACCCAAATGCCCATCAATACATGATTGGATTAGTAAGCTGTGGTATATGTATACCATGGAATATTACTCAGCTATAAGGAATGATGAAGATACGACATCTCTATGGTTCTCCTGGAGAGAGTTGGAACCCATTATATTAAGTGAAGTATCCCACGAATGGAAAAACAAGCATCACATGTACTCACCAAAAAATTGGTTTCCCTGATCATCACCTAAATACAAATCTGGGAATGACACCAATTGGACATCAGACTGAGGTGGGGGGCGGGGGAGGGGATGGGGGTATGCCTACACAATGAGTGCATTGCACACCGTTTGGGGAGTGGTAACACTTGAAGGTGCTGACTCGGGAAAGGGGGGGTGGGGAAAAAAATATGAAACTATTGTTTTTAACTTGCACTGTTCACTTAATAATTTATCATGAATATTTCCCATATTATTTCATATCATTGTACAAGAAATAATGTATACATTATGAGGACATACTGTATCTAACAAGATATACTGTTAGACTCTTTGATTCTGTAAAACTAAATTGAAAAAAAATATATATATAATAAAAAAATAAAAAAAAAAAACACGTAAACCTCACCGTGCGCCTAACTTTAACCTCTTATCCTAACGTTAATGCATAACCCATTTCCTGAGAACAACCCCTATCCCATAATTCTAACCCTATCTCCTAGTCATCACTGTGACACCTAATCCCTAACCCTAATTCTAAACCGCTAACCCTAACCGTAACCCTACCTACAACCCTAACACTGACAGTAACCCTTACTTCTAACCCCAACGCTATGCCTAACAAAATCCCTAACCCTTGAACCTAACCCTTCACCCTAACCCCTAAGCCTTACCCTAACCCTTAACCCTAATCCTAATCCTAACCATTAAACCTAACCCTAGCTCTTAAAGCTAACCCTAAACCTTACCCTCACGACTAGACCTAACCCTGACACTAACCTAACACCTAACCCTAACCAGAAACCCTAAAGCTAACCCTGAACCCTATCCCTAACCCTAGCAGTAAACTTTAACCCTAAACCTAAGCCCAACCCGTAACACTAATCCTATCATTTTACCCTAAAACTAACCCCTAAACCTAACCCCTATACCTCACCCTAACTCTAACCCCAATCCTAATTCTAACCGTACCCCTTAATAAAATACTAACTCCTAACCGCTAACCCTAACACTAACCAAAAACCCTAATCACTAATCCCTAACCCTAACGCTTAACCTTTACCCTGACCGTTAACCCTCACCCTAAATCTTAACACTGACCCTAACCTTAACCTTTAACTCTAAGCCTAACCCTTAACCCTACAGTAAGGAAGACCCTTAATGCTAATGGGATCCCTTATCCCTAACCCTAACACTACAGCTAAAAATAACCCTAACCTTGGATCCTTAAACCTAACCCCTAACACTTACTTTAACCCCAAACCCTAACCCTAATCCTAAGCATTAAACCTAACCCTATCTCTTAACGCTAACGCTAGCCCTTACCCTAACGCCTAGATCTTACCCTAAATCTAACCTACCGCCTAATCCTAACCTTAAGCCCTAATGCTAACACTAACCCTGAACCCTAAACCTACCCGTAACCCTTAACACTAACCCTATCCGTGAACCTTAACCCTGACCCTAACCATTACCCGCACCCAAGCGTTTAACCCTGACCCTAACCCTAATCCTTAATGCTAACCCTAACACTAAACCCTAACCCTAAGCCCAACACTTATCCCTAATCCTATCCCTTAACCCTAACCTTAACCCTAATGCTACCCCCTAAACGTAACCCTAACCGTGACCAGTAAACCTAACCCTAACCTCTAACACAAACCATTGCACATAACTCTAACCCTAAAACTAATCCTAACACTAACCCTAACCCTAAAGCCTAACTCTTAACCTTAACCCTAAGGGTTAACTCTCACGCTAACCTTTAATCCTAACCCTAATCCTAATCTTCAACCCTAAACCTAACACTTAACCCTACCCCTGTACCAAACCCTAACCCCTCATCTTAACCCTAACCGTAAACCTCAAACCTAAACCAAAGTGTAACCGTTAAACCTAAGAGTAACCTTTAACCCTAACCCTATTCCCTAACCCTAAGCCCTCACCCTAACACTAAACTTCATCCTTAACCCTAACCATAATCCTAACCCTAAATCTAATTCTCAGACTTTTGCTTTCTTAGAGTTTAGAAAGCCTGCAATCCTCCCATGCCATGCGTGAAAGGAGGCTCTAACACTGTGTCCTGCATGAAACCCACGGGCCCATACCCAGAGTATGATAGAGTGGGTTCCCGGGTACAATCCCAGCCCCCTAAACTCCCCCCGCCCGCCTAATGCAGACAGGGCCCGTGCGCTAAGCATAAACAATACCTTTAACAGATAACCCTAACCCTGAACATAACACCCAACCCTGTTTCTATTTCTCCCCTTAACACGTAAACCTCACCGTGTGCCTAACTTTAACCTCTTATCCTAACGTTAATGCATAACCCATTTCCTGAGAACAACCCCTATCCCATAATTCTAACCCTATCTCCTAGTCATCACTGTGACACCTAATCCCTAACCCTAATTCTAAACCGCTAACCCTAACCGTAACCCTACCTACAACCCTAACACTGACAGTAACCCTTACTTCTAACCCCAACGCTATGCCTAACAAAAACCCTAACCCTTGACCCTAACCCTTCACCCTAACCCCTAAGCCTTACCCTAACCCTTAACCCTAATCCTAATCCTAACCATTAAACCTAACCCTAGCTCTTAAAGCTAACCCTAAACCTTACCCTCACGACTAGACCTAACCCTGACACTAACCTAACACCTAACCCTAACCAGAACCCCTAAAGCTAACCCTGAACCCTATCCCTAACCCCAGCAGTAAACTTTAACCCTAAACCTAAGCCCAACCCGTATCCCTAATCCTATCCTTTTACCCTAAAACTAACCCCTAAACCTAACCCCTATACCTCACCCTAACTCTAACACCAATCCTAATTCTAACCATACCCTTCATAAAACACTAACGCCTAACCGCTAACCCTAACACTAACCAAAAACCCTAATCACTAATCCCTAACCCTAACGCTTAACCTTTACCCTGACCGTTAACCCTCACCCTAAATCTTAACACTGACCCTAACCTTAACCTTTAACTATAAGCCTAACCCTTAACCCTACAGTAAGGAAGACCCTAAATGCTAGTGGGATCCCTTATCCCTAACCCTAACACTACAGCTAAAAATAACCCTAACCTTGGATCCTTACACCTAACCCCTAACACTTACTTTAACCTCAAACCCTAACCCTAATCCTAAGCATTAAACGTAACCCTATCTCTTAACCCTAACGCTAGCCCTTACCCTAACGCCTAGATCTAACCCTAAATCTAACCTACCGCCTAATCCTAACCTTAAGCACTAACCCTAACACTAACCCTGAACCCTAAACCTATCCGTAACCCTTAACACTAACCCTATCCGTGAACCTCAACCATGACCCTAACCATTACCCGCACCCAAGCATTTAACCCTGATTCTAACCCTAATCCTTAATGATAAACCTAACACTAAACCCTAACCCTAAGCCCAACACTTAACCCTAATCCTCTCCCTTAACCCTAACCCTAACCCTAATGCTACCCCCTAAACGTAACCCTAACCGTGACCAGTAAACCTAACCCTAACCTCTAACACGAATCATAGCACATAACTCTAACCCTAAAACTAACCCTAACCCTAACCCTAACCCTAAACCCTAACTCTTAACCTTAACCCTAAGCGTTAACTCTCACGCTAACCTTTAATCCTAACCCTAATCCTAATCTTCAACCCTAAACCTAACACTTAACCCTAACCCTGTACCAAACCCTAACCCCTCATCTTAACCCTAACCGTAAACCTCAACCCTAAACCAAAGTGTAACCGTTAAACCTAAGAGTAACCTTTAACCCTAACCCTAATCCCTAACCCTAAGCCCTCACCCTAACACTAAACTTCATCCTTAACCCTAACCTGAATCCTAACCTTAAATCTAATTCTCAGACTTCTTGCTTTCTTAGAGTTTAGAAAGCCTGCAATCCTCCCATGCCATGCGTGAAAGGAGGCTCTACCACTGTGTCCTGCATGAAACCCACGGGCCCATACCCAGAGTATGATAGAGTGGGTTCCCGGGTACAATCCCAGCCCCATAAACTCCCCCCGCCCGCCTAATGCAGACAGGGCCCGTGCACTAAGCATAAACAATACCTTTAACAGATAACCCTAACCCTGAACATAACACCCAACCCTGTTCCTATTTCTCCCCTTAACACGTAAACCTCACCGTGCGCCTAACTTTAACCTCTTATCCTAAAGTTAATGCATAACCCATTTCCTGAGAACAACCCCTATCCCATATTTCTAACCCTATCTCCTAGTCATCACTGTGACACCTAATCCCAAATCCTAATTCTAAACCGCTAACCCTAACCGTAACCCTACCTACAACCCTAACACTGACAGTAACCCTTACTTCTAACCCCAACGCTATGCCTAACAAAAACCCTAACCCTTGACCCTAACCCTTCACCCTAACCCCTAAGCCTTACCCTAACCCTTAACCCTAATCCTAATCCTAACCATTAAACCTAACCCTAGCTCTTAAAGCTAACCCTAAACCTTACCCTCACGACTAGACCTAACCCTGACACTAACCTAACACCTACCCCTAACCAGAACCCCTAAAGCTAACGCTGAACCCCATCCCTAACCCTAGCAGTAAACTTTAACCCTAAACCTAAGCCCAACCCGTAACCCTAATCCTATCCTTTTACCCTAAAACTAACCCCTAAACCTAACCCCTATACCTCACCCTAACTCTAACCCCAATCCTAATTCTAACCGTACCCCTTCATAAAACACTAACTCCTAACCACTAACCCTAACACTAACCAAAAACCCTAATCACTAATCCCTAACCCTAACGCTTAACCTTTACCCTGACCGTTAACCCTCACCCTAAATCTTAACACTGACCCTAACCTTAACCTTATATCTAAGCCTAACCCTTAACCCTACAGGAAGGCAGACCCTTAATGCTAATGGGATCCCTTATCCCTAGCCCTAACACTACAGCTAAAAATAACCCTAACCTTGGATCCTTAAACCTAACCCCTAACACTTACTTTATCCCCAAACCCTAACCCTAATCCTAAGCATTAAACCTAACCCTATCTCTTAAACCTAACGCTAGCCCTTACCCTAACGCCTACATGTAACCGTAAATCTAACCTACCGCCTAATCCTAACCTTAAGCCCTAATGCTAACACTAACCCTGAACCCTAAACCTACCCGTAACCCTTAACACTAACCCTATCCGTGAACCTAAACCCTGACCCTAACCATTAACCGCACCCAAGCATTTAACCCTGACCCTAACCCTAATATTTAATGCTAACCTAAACAATAAACCCTAACCCTAAGCCCAACACTTAACCCTAATCCTATCCCTTATCTCTAACCCTAACCCTAACCCTAATGCTAACCCCTAAACGTAACCCTAACCGTGACCAGTAAACCTAACCCTAACCTCTAACACAAACCATAGCACATAACTCTAACCCTAAAACTAACCCTAATCCTAAACCTAACCCTAAACCCTAACTCTTAACCTTAACCCTAAGCGTTAACTCTCACGCTAACCTTTAATCCTAACCCTAATCCTACTCTTCAACCCTAAACCTAACACTTAACCCTAACCCTGTACCAAACCCTAACCCCTCATCTTAACCCTAACCGTAAACCTCAACCCTAAACCAAAGTGTAACCGTTAAACCTAAGAGTAACCTTTAACCCTAACCCTATTCCCTAACCCTAAGCCCTCACCCTAACACTAAACTTCATCCTAAACCCTAACCAGAATCCTAACCCTAAATTTAATTCTCAGACTTCTTGCTTTCTTAGAGTTTAGAAAGCCTGCAATCCTCCCATGCCATGCGTGAAAGGAGGCTCTACCACTGTGTCCTGCATGAAACCCATGGGCCCATACCCAGAGTATGATAGAGTGGGTTCCCGGGTACAATCCCAGCCCCCTAAACTCCCCCCGCCCGCCTAATGCAGACAGGGCCCGTGCGCTAAGCATAAACAATACCTTTAACAGATAACCGTAACCCTGAACATAACACCCAACCCTGTTCCTATTTCTCCCCTTAACACGTAAACCTCACCGTGCGCCTAACTTTAACCTCTTATCCTAAAGTTAATGCATAACCCATTTCCTGAGAACAACCCCTATCCCATAATTCTAACCCTATCTCTTAGTCATCACTGTGACACCTAATCCCTAATCCTAATTCTAAACCGCTAACCCTAACCGTAACCCTACCTACAACCCTAACACTGACAGTAACCCTTACTTCTAACCCCAACGCTATGCCTAACAAAATCCCTAACCCTTGACCCTAACTCTTCACCCTAACCCCTAAGCCTTACCCTAACCCTTAACCCTAATCCTAATCCTAACCATTAAACCTAACCCTAGCTCTTAAAGCTAACCCTAAACCTTACCCTCACGACTAGACCTAACCCTGACACTAACCTAACACGTAAGCCTAACCAGAACCCCTAAAGCTAACCCTGAACCCTATCCCTAACCCTAGCAGTAAACTTTAACCCTAAACCTAAGCCCAACCCGTAACCCTAATCCTATCCTTTTACCCTAAAACTAACCCCTAAACCTAACCCCTATACCTCACCCTAACTCTAACCCCAATCCTAATTCTAACCATACCCCTTCATAAAACACTAACTCCTAACCGCTAACCCTAACACTAACCAAAAACCCTAATCACTAATCCCTAACCCTAACGCTTAACCTTTACCCTAACCGTTAACCCTCACCCTAAATCTTAACACTGACCCTAACCTTAACCTTTAACTCTAAGCCTAACCCTTAACCCTACAGGAAGGAAGACCCTTAATGCTAATGGGATCCCTTATCCCCAACCCTAACACTACAGCTAAAAATAACCCTAACCTTGGATCCTTAAACCTAACCCCTAACACTTACTTTAACCCCAAACCCTAACCCTAATCCTAAGCATTAAACCTAACCCTATCTCTTAACCCTAACGGTAGCCCTTACCCTAACGCCTAGATCTAACCCTAAATCTAACGTACCGCCTAATCCTAACCTTAAGCCCTAATGCTAACACTAACCCTGAACCCTAAACCTACCCGTAACCCTTAACACTAACCCTATCTGTGAACCTTAACCCTGACCCTAACCATTACCTGCACCCAAGCATTTATCCCTGATTCTAACCCTAATCCTTAATGATAAACCTAACACTAAACCCTAACCCTAAGCCCAACACTTAACCCTAATCCTATCCCTTAACCCTAACCCTAACCCTAATGCTACCCCCTAAACGTAACCCTAACCGTGACCAGTAAACCTAACCCTAACCTCTAACACAAACCATAGCACATAACTCTAACCCTAAAACTAACCCTAATCCTAACCCTAAACCTAACCCTAAACCCTAACTCTTAACCTTAACCCTAAGCGTTAACTCTCACGCTAACCTTTAATCCTAACCCTAATCCTACTCTTCAACCCTAAACCTAACACTTAACCCTAACCCTATACCAAACCCTAACCCCTCATCTTAACCCTAACCGTAAACCTCAACCCTAAACCAAAGTGTAACCGTTAAACCTAAGAGTAACCTTTAACCCTAACCCTAATCCCTAACCCTAAGCCCTCACCCTAACACTAAACTTCATCCTTAACCCTAACCAGAATCCTAACCCTAAATCTCATTCTCAGACTTCTTGCTTTCTTAGAGTTTAGAAAGCCTGCAATCCTCCCATGCCATGCGTGAAAGGAGGCTCTACCACTGTGTCCTGCATGAAACCCACGGGCCCATACCCAGAGTATGATAGAGTGGGTTCCCGGGTACAATCCCAGCCCCCTAAACTCCCCCCGCCCGCCTAATGCAGACAGGGCCCGTGCGCTAAGCATAAACAATACCTTTAACAGATAACCCTAACCCTGAACATAACACCCAACCCTGTTCCTATTTCTCCCCTTAACACGTAAACCTCACCGTGCGCCTAACTTTAACCTCTTTTCCTAACCTTAATGCATAACCCATTTCCTGAGAACAACCCCTATCCCATAATTCTAACCCTATCTCCTAGTCATCACTGTGACACCTAATCCCTAACCCTAATTTTAAACCGCTAACCCTAACCGTAACCCTACCTACAACCCTAACACTGACAGTAACCCTTACTTCTAACCCCAACGCTATGCCTAACAAAATCCCTAACCCTTGACCCTAACTCTTCACCCTAACCCCTAAGCCTTACCCTAACCCTTAACCCTAATCCTAATCCTAACCATTAAACCTAACCCTAGCTCTTAAAGCTAACCCTAAACCTTACCCTCACGACTAGACCTAACCCTGACACTAACCTAACACCTAACCCTAACCAGAACCCCTAAAGCTAACCCTGAACCCTATCCCTAACCCTAGCAGTAAACTTTAACCCTAAACCTAAGCCCAACCCGTAACCCTAATCCTATCCTTTTACCCTAAAACTAACCCCTAAACCTAACCCCTATACCTCACCCTAACTCTAACGCCAATCCTAATTCTAACCATACCCCTTCATAAAACACTAACTCATAACCGCTAACCCTAACACTAACCAAAAACCCTAATCACTAATCCCTAACCCTAACGCTTAACCTTTACCCTAACCGTTAACCCTCACCCTAAATCTTAACACTGACCCTAACCTTAATCTTTAACTCTAAGCCTAACCCTTAACCCTACAGTAAGGAAGACCCTTAATGCTAATGGGATCCCTTATCCCTAAGCCTAACACTACAGCTAAAAATAACCCTAACCTTGGATCCTTAAACCTAACCCCTAACACTTACTTTAACCCCAAACCCTAACCCTAATCCTAAGCATTAAACCTAACCCTATCTCTTAACCCTAACGGTAGCCCTTACCCTAACGCCTAGATCTAACCCTAAATCTAACGTACCGCCTAATCCTAACCTTAAGCCCTAATGCTAACACTAACCATGAACCCTAAACCTACCCGTAACCCTTAACACTAACCCTATCTGTGAACCTTAACCCTGACCCTAACCATTACCTGCACCCAAGCATTTAACCCTGATTCTAACCCTAATCCTTAATGATAAACCTAACACTAAACCCTAACCCTAAGCCCAACACTTAACCCTAATCCTATCCCTTAACCCTAACCCTAACCCTAATGCTACCCCCTAAACGTAACCCTAACCGTGACCAGTAAACCTAACCCTAACCTCTAACACAAACCATAGCACATAACTCTAACCCTAAAACTAACCCTAATCCTAACCCTAAACCTAACCCTAAACCCGAACACTTAACCTTAACCCTAAGCGTTAACTCTCACGCTAACCTTTAATCCTAACCCTAATCCTACTCTTCAACCCTAAACCTAACACTTAACCCTAACCCTGTACCAAACCCTAACCCCTCATCTTAACCCTAACCGTAAACCTCAACCCTAAACCAAAGTGTAACCGTTAAACCTAAGAGTAACCTTTAACCCTAACCCTAATCCCTAACCCTAAGCCCTCACCCTAACACTAAACTTCATCCTTAACCCTAACCAGAATCCTAACCCTAAATCTCATTCTCAGACTTCTTGCTTTCTTAGAGTTTAGAAAGCCTGCAATCCTCCCATGCCATGCGTGAAAGGAGGCTCTACCACTGTGTCCTGCATGAAACCCACGGGCCCATACCCAGAGTATGATAGAGTGGGTTCCTGGGTACAATCCCAGCCCCCTAAACTCCCCCCGCCCGCCTAATGCAGACAGGGCCCGTGCGCTAAGCATAAACAGTACCTTTAACAGATAACCCTAACCCTGAACATAACACCCAACCCTGTTCCTATTTCTCCCCTTAACACGTAAACCTCACCGTGCGCCTAACTTTAACCTCTTATCCTAACCTTAATGCATAACCCATTTCCTGAGAACAACCCCTATCCCATAATTCTAACCCTATCTCCTAGTCATCACTGTGACACCTAATCCATAACCCTAATTCTAAACCGCTAACCCTAACCGTAACCCTACCTACAACCCTAACACTGACAGTAACCCTTACTTCTAACCACAACGCTATGCCTCACAAAAATCCTAACCCTTGACCCTAACCCTTCACCCTAACCCCTAAGCCTTACCCTAACCCTTAACCCTAATCCTAATCATAACCATTAAACCTAACCCTAGTTCTTAAAGCTAACCCTAAATCTTACCCTCACGACTAGACCTAACCCTGACACTAACCTAACACCTAACCCTAACCAGAACCCCTAAAGCTAACCCTGAACCCTATCCCTAACCCCAGCAGTAAACTTTAACCCTAAACCTAAGCCCAACCCGTAACCCTAATCCTATTCTTTTACCCTAAAACTAACCCCTAAACCTAACCCCTATACCTCACCCTAACTCTAACCCCAATCCTAATTCTAACCATACCCTTCATAAAACACTAACTCCTAACGGCTACCCCTAACACTAACCAAAAACCCTAATCACTAATCCCTAACCCTAACCCTTAACCTTTACCCTATCCGTTAACCCTCACCCTAAATCTTAACCCTGACCCTAACCTTAACCTTTAACTCTAAGCCTAACCCTTAACCCTACAGTAAGGAACACCCTTAATGCTAATGGGATCCCTTATCCCTAACCCTAACACTACAGCTAAAAATAACCCTAACCTTTGATCCTTACACCTAACCCCTAACACTACTTTAACCCCAAACCCTAACCCTAATCCTAAGCATTAAACCTAACCCTATCTCTTAACCCTAACGCTAGCCCTTACCCTAACGCCTAGATCTAACCCTAAATCTAACCTACCCCTTAATCCTAACCTTAAGCCCTAATGCTAACACTAACCCTGAACCCTAAACCTACCCGTAACCCTTAACACTAACCCTATCCGTGAATCTTAACCCTGACCCTAATGATTACGCGCACCCAAGCATTTAACCCTGATTCTAACCCTAATCCTTAATGATAAACCTAACACTAAACCCTAACCCTAAGCCCAACACTTAACCCTAATCCTATCTCTTAACCCTAACCCTAACCTAATGCTACCCCCTAAACGTAACCCTAACCGTGACCAGTAAATCTAACCCTAACCTCTAACACAAACCATAGCACATAACTCTAATCCTAAAACTAACCCTAACCCTAAACTTAACCCTAATGCTAACCCCTAAACGTAACCCTAACCGTGACCAGTAAACCTAACCCTAACCTCTAACACAAAGCATAGCACATAACTCTAACCCTAAAACTAACCCTAACCCTAACCCTAAACCCTAACGCTTAACCTTAACCCTAAGCGTTAACTCTCACGCTAACCTTTAATCCTAACCCTAATCCTAATCTTCAACCCTAAACCTAACACTTAACCCTAACCCTGTACCAAACCCTAACCCCTCATCTTAACCCTAACCGTAAACCTCAACCCTAAACCAAAGTGTAACCGTTAAACCTAAGAGTAACCTTTAACCCTAACCCTAATCCCTAACCCTAAGCCCTCACCCTAACACTAAACTTCATCCTTAACCCTAACCAGAATCCTAACCCTAAATCTCATTCTCAGACTTCTTGCTTTCTTAGAGTTTAGAAAGCCTGCAATCCTCCCATGCCATGCGTGAAAGGAGGCTCTACCACTGTGTCCTGCATGAAACCCACGGGCCCATACCCAGAGTATGATAGAGTGGGTTCCAAGGTAGAATCCCAGCCCCCTAAACTCCCCCCGCCCGCCTAATGCAGACAGGGCCTGTGCGCTAAGCATAAACAATACCTTTAACAGATAACCCTAACCCTGAACATAACACCCAACCCTGTTCCTATTTCTCCCCTTAACTCGTAAACCTCACCGTGCGCCTAACTTTAACCTCTTATCCTAACGTTAATGCATAACCCATTTCCTGAGAACAACCCCTATCCCATAATTCTAACCCTATCTCCTAGTCATCACTGTGACACCTAATCCCTAACCCTAATTCTAAACCGGTAACCCTAACCGTAACCCTACCTACAACCCTAACACTGACAGTAGCCCTTACTTCTAACCCCAACGCTATCCCTAACATAAACCCTAACCCTTGACCCTAACCCTTCACCCTAACCCCTAAGCCTTACCCTAACCCTTAACCCGAATCCTAATCCTAACCATTAAACCTAACCCTAGCTCTTAAAGCTAACCCTAAACCTTACCCTCACGACTAGACCTAACCCTGACACTAACTTAACACCTAACCCTAACCAGAACCCCTAAAGCTAACCCTGAACCCTATCCCTAACCCTAGCAGTAAACTTTAACCCTAAACCTAAGCCCAACCCGTAACCCTAATCCTATCCTTTTACCCTAAAACTAACCCCTAAACCTAACCCCTATACCTCACCGTAACTCTAACCCCAATCCTAATTCTAACCATACCCCTTCATAAAACACTAACTCCTAACCGCTAACCCTAACACTAACCAAAAACCCTAATCACTAATCCCTAACCCTAATGCTTAACCTTTACCCTAACCGTTAACCCTCACCCTAAATCTTAACACTGTCCCTAACCTTAACCTTTAACTCTAAGCCTAACCCTTAACCCTACAGTAAGGAAGACCCTTAATGCTAATGGGATCCCTTATCCCTAACCTTAACACTACAGCTAAAAATAACCCTAACCTTGGATCCTTAAACCTAACCCCTAACACTTACTTTAACCCCAAATCCTCACCCTAATCCTAAGCATTCAACCTAACCCTATCTCTTAACCCTAACTCTAGCCCTTACCCTAACGCCTAGATCTAACCCTAAATCTAACGTACCGCCTAATCCTAACCTTAAGCCCTAATGCAAACACTAACCCTGAACCCTAAACCTACCCGTAACCCTTAACCCTAACCCTATCCGTGAACCTTAACCCTGACCCTAACCATTACCCGCACCCAAGCATTTAACCCTGATTCTAACCCTAATCCTTAATGAAAAACCTAACACTAAACCCTAACCCTAAGCCCAACACTTAACCCTAATCCTATCCCTTAACCCTAACCCTAACCCTAATGCTACCCCCTAAACCTAACCCTAACCGTGACCAGTAAACCTAACCCTAACCTCTAACACAAACCATAGCACATAACTCTAACCCTAAAACTAACCCTAACCCTAACCCTAACCCTAAACCCTAACTCTTAACCTTAACCCTAAGCGTTAACTCTCACGCTAACCTTTAATCCTAACCCTGATCCTAATCTTCAACCCTAAACCTAACACTTAACCCTAACCCTGTACCAAATCCTAACCCCTGATCCTAACCCTAACCGTAAACCTCAACCCTAAACCAAAGTGTAACCGTTAAACCTAAGAGTAACCTTTAACCCTAACCCTAATCCCTAACCCTAAGCCCTCACCCTAACACTAAACTTCATCCTTAACCCTAACCAGAATCCTAACCCTAAATCTCATTCTCAGACTTCTTGCTTTCTTAGAGTTTAGAAAGCCTGCAATCCTCCCATGCCATGCGTGAAAGGAGGCTCTACCACTGTGTCCTGCATGAAACCTACGGGCCCATACCCAGAGTATGATAGAGTGGGTTCCGGGTACAATCCCCGCCCCCTAAACTCCCCCCGCCCGCCTAATGCAGACAGGGCCCGTGCGCTAAGCATAAACAATACCTTTAACAGATAACCCTAACCCTGAACATAACACCCAACCCTGTTCCTATTTCTCCCCTTAACACGTAAACCTCACCGAGCGCCTAACTTTAACCTCTTATCCTAACGTTAATGCATAACCCATTTCCTGAGAACAACCCCTATCCCATAATTCTAACCCTATCTCCTAGTCATCACTGTGACACCTAATCCCTAATCCTAATTCTAAACCGCTAACCCTGGCCGGGCGCGGTGGCTCACGCCTGTAATCCTAGCACTCTGGGAGGCCGAGGCGGGTGGATTGCTCAAGGTCAGGAGTTCGAGATCAGCCTGAGCGAGACCCCGTCTCTACTAAAAATAGAAAGACATTATACGGACAACTAAAAATCTATATAGAAAAAAAAAAATTAGCCGGTCATAGTGGCGCATGCCTGTAGTCCCAGCTACTCGGGAGGATGAGGCAGTAGGATCGCTTAAGCCGAGGAGTCTGAGGTTGCTGTGAGCTAAGCTGACGCGACGGCACTCACTCTAGCCTGGGCAACAAAGTGAGACTCTGTCTCAACAAAAAAAAATTAAATAAATAAATAAATATATAAACCGCTAACCCTAACCGTAACCCTACCTACAACCCTAACACTGACAGTAACCCTTACTTCGAACCCCAACGCTATGCCTAACAAAAACCCTAACCCTTCACCCTCACCCCTAAGCCTTACCCTAACCCTTAACCCTAATCCTAATCCTAACCATTAAACCTAACCCTAGCTCTTAAAGCTAACCCTAAACCATACCCTAAAGACTAGAGCTAACCCTGACACTAACCTAACACCTAACCCTAAACAGAACCCCTAAAGCTAACCCTGAACCCTATCCCTAACCCAAGCAGTAAACGTTAACCCTAAACCTAAGTCCAACCCGTAACCCTAATCCTATCCTTTTACCCTAAAACTAACCCCGAAACCTAACCCCTATACCTCACCCTAACTCTAACCCCAATCCTAATTCTAACCATACCCCTTCATAAAACACTAACTCCTAACCGCTAACCCTAACACTAACCAAAAACCCTAATCACTAATCCCTAACCCTAACGCTTAACCTTTACCCTAACCGTTAACCCTTACCCTAAATCTTAACACTGACCCTAATCTTAACCTTTAACTCTAAGCCTAACCCTTAACCCTTCAGTAAGGAAGACCCTTAATGCTAATGGGATCCCTTATCCCTAACCCTAACACTACAGCTAAAAATAACCCTAACCTTGGATCCTTAAACCTGACCCCTAACACTTACTTTAACCCCAAACCCTAACCCTAATCCTAAGCATTAAACCTAATCCTATCTCTTAACCCTAACGCTAGCCCTTACCCTAACGCCTAGATCTAACCCTAAATCTAACCTACCGCCTAATCCTAACCTTAAGCCCTAATGCTAACACTAACCCTGAACCCTAAACCTACCCGTAACCCTTAACACTAACCCTATCCGTGAACCTTAACCCTGACCCTAACCATTACCCGCACCCAAGCATTTAACCCTCATTCTAACCCTAATCCTTAATGACAAACCTAACACTAAACCCTAACCCTAAGCCCAACACTTAACCCTAATCCTATCCCTTAACCCTAACCCTAACCCTAATGCTACCCCCTAAACGTAACCCTAACCGTGACCAGTAAACCTAACCCTAACCTCTAACACAAACCATAGCACATAACTCTAACCCTAAAACTAACCCTAACCCTAAACCTAACCCTAAACCCTAACTCTTAACCTAAACCCTAAGCGTTAACTCTCACACTAACCTTTAATCCTAACCCTAATCCTAATCTTCAACCCTAAACCTAACACTCAACCCTAACCCTGTACCAAACCCTAACCCCTCATCTTAACCCTAACCGTAAACCTCAACCCTAAACCAAAGTGTAACCGTTAAAACTAAGAGTAACCTTTAACCCTAACCCTATTCCCTAACCCTAAGCCCTCACCCTAACACTAAACTTCATCCTTAACCCTAACCAGAATCCTAACCCTAAATCTAATTCTCAGACTTCTTGCTTTCTTAGAGTTTAGAAAGCCTGCAATCCTCCCATGCCATGCGTGAAAGGAGGCTCTACCACTGTGTCCTGCATGAAACCCACGGACCCATACCCAGATTATGATAGAGTGGGTTCGCGGGTACATTCCCAGCCCCCTGAACTCCCCCCGCCCGCCTAATGAAGACAGGGCCCGTGCGCTAAGCATAAACAATACCTTTAACAGATAACCCTAACCCTGAACATAACACCCAACCCTGTTCCTATTTCTCCCCTTAACACGTAAACCTCACCGTGCGCCTAACTTTAACCTCTTATCCTAACGTTAATGCATAACCCATTTCCTGAGAACAACCCCTATCCCATAATTCTAACCCTATCTCCTAGTCATCACTGTGACACCTAATCCCTAACCCTAATTCTAAACCGCTAACCCTAACCGTAACCCTACCTACAACCCTAACACTGACAGTAAGCCTTACTTCTAACCCCAACGCTATGCGTCACAAAAACCCTAACCCTTGACCCTAACCCTTCACCCTAACCCCTAAGCCTTACCCTAACCCTTAACCCTAATCCTAATCCTAACCATTAAACCTAACCCTAGCTCTTAAAGCTAACCCTAAACCTTACTCTCACGACTAGACCTAACCCTGACACTAACCTAACACCTAACCCTAACCAGAACCCCTAAAGCTAACCCTGAACCCTATCCCTAACCCCAGCAGTAAACTTTAACCCTAAACCTAAGCCCAACCCGTAACCCTAATCCTATCCTTTTACCCTAAAACTAACCCCTAAACCTAACCCCTATACCTCACCCTAACTCTAACCCCAATCCTAATTCTAACCATACCCCTTCATAAAACACTAACTCCTAACCGCTAACCCTAACACTAACCAAAAACCCTAATCACTAATCCCTAACCCTAATGCTTAACCTTTACCCTAACTGTTAACCCTCACCCTAAATCTTAACACTGACCCTAACCTTAACCTTTAACTCTAAGCCTAACCCTTAAACCTACAGTAAGGAAGACCCTTAATGCTAATGGGATCCCTTATCCCTAACCCTAACACTACAGCTAAAAATAACCCTAACCTTGGATCCTTAAACCTAACCCCTAACACTTACTTTAACCCCAAACCCTAACCCTAATCCTAAGCATTAAACCTAACCCTATCTCTTAACCCTAACGCTAGCCCTTACCCTAACGCCTAGATCTAACCCTAAATCTAACCTACCGCCTAATCCTAACCTTAAGCCCTAATGCTAACACTAACCCTGAACCCTAAACCTACCCGTAACCCTTAACACTAACCCTATCCGTGAACCTTAACCCTGACCCTAACCATTACCCGCACCCAAGCATTTAACCCTGATTCTAACCCTAATCCTTAATGATAAACCTAACACTAAACCCTAACCCTAAGCCCAACACTTAACCCTAAACCTATCCCTTAACCCTAACCCTAACCCTAATGCTACCCCCTAAACATAACCCTAACCGTGACCAGTAAACCTAACCCTAACCTCTAACACAAACCATAGCACATAACTCTAACCCTAAAACTAAACCTAACCCTAACCCTAACCCTAAATCCTAACTCTTAACCTTAGCCCTAAGCGTTAACTCTCACGCTAACCTTTAATCCTAACCCTAATCCTAATCTTCAACCCTAAACCTTACACTTAACCCTAACCCTGTACCAAACCCTAACCCCTCATCTTAACCCTAACCGTAAACCTCAACCCTAAACCAAAGTGTAACCGTTAAACCTAAGAGTATCCTTTAACCCTAACCCTGATCCCTAAACATAAGCCCTCACCCTAACACTAAACTTCATCCTTAACCCTAACCAGAATCCTACCCCTAAATCTAATTCTGAGACTTCTTGCTTTCTTAGAGTATAGAAAGCCTGCAATCCTCCCATGCCATGCGTGAAAGGAGGCTCTACCACTGTGTCCTGCATGAAACCCACGGGCCCATACCCAGAGTATGATAGAGTGGGTTCCCGGGTACAATCCCAGCCCCCTAAACTCCCCCCGCCCGCCTAATGCAGACAGGGCCCGTGCGCTAAGCATAAACAATACCTTTAACAGATAACCTTAACCCTGAACATAACACCCAACCCTGTTCCTATTTCTCCCCTTAACACGTAAACCTCACCGTGCGCCTAACTTTAACCTCTTATCCTAACGTTAATGCATAACCCATTTCCTGAGAACAACCCCTATCCCATAATTCTAACCCTATCTCCTAGTCATCATTGTGACACCTAATCCCTAACCCTAATTCTAAACCGCTAACCCTAACCGTAACCCTACCTACAACCCTAACACTGACAGTAACCCTTACTTCTAATCCCAACGCTATGCCTAACAAAAAACCTAACCCTTGACCCTAACCCTTCACCCTAACCCCTAAGCCTTACCCTAACCCTTAACCCTAATCCTAATCCTAACCATTAAACCTAACCCTAGCTCTTAAAGCTAACCCTAAACCTTACCCTCACGACTAGACCAACCCTGACATTAACCTAACACCTAACCCTAACCAGAACCCCTAAAGCTAACCCTGAACCCTATCCCTAACCCTAGCAGTAAACTTTAACCCTAAACCTAAGCCCAACCCGTAACCCTAATCCTATCCTTTTACCCTAAAACTAACCCCTAAACCTAACCCCTATACCTCACCCTAACTCTAACCCCAATCCTAATTCTAACCATACCCCTTCATAAAACACTAACTCCTAACCGCTAACCCTAACACTAACCAAAAACCCTAATCACTAATCCCTAACCCTAACCCTAACGCTTAACCTTTACCCTAACCGTTAACCCTCACCCTAAATCTTAACACTGACCCTAACCTTAACCTTTAACTCTAAGCCTAACCCTTAACCCTACAGTAAGGAAGACCCTTAATGCTAATGGGATCCCTTATCCCTAACCCTACCACTACAGCTAAAAATAACCCTAACCTTGGATCCTTAAACCTAACCCCTAACACTTACTTTAACCCCAAACTCTAACCCTAATCCTAAGCATTAAACCTAACCCTATCTCTTAACCCTAACGCTAGCCCTTACCCTAACGCCTAGATCTAACCCTAAATCTAACCTACCGCCTAATCCTAACCTTAAGCCCTAATGTTAACACTAACCCTGAACCCTATACCTACCCGTAACCCTTAACACTAACCCTATCCGTGAACCTAAACCCTGACCCTAACCATTACCCGCACCCAAACATTTAACCCTGACCCTAACCCTAATCCTTAATGCTAACCGTAACACTAAACCCTAACCCTAAGCCCAACACTTATCTCTAATCCTATCCCTTAATCCTAACCCTAACCCTAATGCTACCCCCTAAACGTAACCCTAACCGTGACCAGTAAACCTAACCCTAACCTCTAACACAAACCATAGCACATAACTCTAAGCCTAAAACTAACCCTAACCCTAATCCTAAACCCTAATTCTTAACCTTAACACTAAGCGTTAAACTCACGCTAACCTTTAATCCTAACCCTAATCCTAATCTTCAACCCTAAACCTAACACTTAACCCTAACCCTGTACCAAACCCTAACCCCTCATCTTAATCCTAACCGTAAACCTCAACCCTAAACCAAAGTGTAACCGTTAAACCTAAGAGTAACCTTTAACCCTAACCCTAATCCCTAACCCTAAGCCCTCACCCTAACACTAAACTTCATCCTTAACCCTAACCAGAATCCTACCCCTAAATCTAATTCTCAGACTTCTTGCTTTCTTAGAGTTTAGA